>NW_028168394.1:0-23748 GCF_964237585.1 Gallinula chloropus
GTTGGATGGGTTTGGGGGGTCTGGGGGGGTCTGGGGGTCCCGGGGGGGGTCTGGGGGGGTCAGGGTGATTTGGGGGGGGTCTCACTCACGCAGCAGCAGGCTCTGGGCACGGGCCTCCCCCAGGATGGGCTCGAAGATGCGCAGCAGGGGGATGGGGGGGTTGGATGGGTTTGGGGGGGTCCGGGGGGGTCTGGGGGGGTCTGGGGGTCCCGGGGGGGGTCTGGGGGGGTCTGGGGGGGTCGGGGTGATTTGAGGGGGGGTCTCACTCACGCAGCAGCAGGCTCTGGGCACGGGCCTCCCCCAGGATGGGCTCGAAGATGCGCAGCAGGGGGATGGGGGGGTTGGATGGGTTTGGGGGGGTCTGGGGGGGTCTGGGGGTCCCGGGGGGGGTCTGGGGGGGTCTGGGTGATTTGGGGGGGGTCTCACTCACGCAGCAGCAGGCTCTGGGCCCGGGCCTCCCCCAGGATGGGCTCGAAGATGCGCAGCAGGGGGATGGGGGGGTTGGAGGGGTTTGGGGGGGTCCGGGGGGGTCTGGGGGGGTCTGGGGGGGTCTGGGGGGGGTCTGGGGGGGTCAGGGTGATTTGGGGGGGGTCTCACTCACGCAGCAGCAGGCTCTGGGCCCGGGCCTCCCCCAGGATGGGCTCGAAGATGCGCAGCAGGGGCCGCGCCAGCTGCTGCTCCAGGTAGTACCGCGTGTCCAGGGGCAGGTTGTGCTCCAGCGCGAACACCGGGTCCTGCGACCCCCCCGGGACCCCCCGGGGTCAGTGATGGGGACCCCCAAACCCCCCAGACCCCCCCAGGATACCCCCCCGGGGTCAGTGATGGGGACCCCCAAACCCCCCAGACCCCCACAGGATACCCCCCCAGGGACCCCCCGGGGTCAGTGATGGGGACCCCCCCAAACCCCCCAGGACCCCCCCAGGATACCCCCCCTGCGACCCCCCCGGGACCCCCGGGGTCAGTGATGGGGACCCCCCCAAACCCCCCAGGACCCCCACAGGATACCCCCCCCGGGGTCAGTGATGGGGACCCCCCAAACCCCCCAGGACCCCCCCAGGATACCCCTCCAAACCCCCCCTGGGACCCCCCCCGGGACCCCCCGGGGGTCAGTGATGGGGACCCCCCAAACCCCCCAGGATACCCCTCCAAACCCCCCCCGGGGGTCAGTGATGGGGACCCCCCAAACCCCCCAGGACCCCCCCAGGATACCCCCCCGGGGGTCAGTGATGGGGACCCCCCAAACCCCCACAGGATACCCCCCCAAAACCCCAGGGGGTCAGTGATGGGGACCCCCCAAACCCCCCAGGATACCCCCCCAGGATACCCCCCTGGGGGTCAGTGATGGGGACCCCCAAACCCCCCAGGATACCCCTCCAAACCCCCCCTGGGACCCCCCCGGGGTCAGTGATGGGGACCCCGGATACCCCCCAGGACCCCCCCTGGGTCCCCACCGGGGTGTCGGTGATGGGGACCCTGGATACCCCCCCAGGACTCCCCCGGGGTGTCGGTGATGGGGACCCCGGATACCCCCCCAAACCCCCCCAGGATACCCCCAGAACCCCCCCCCAGGACCCCCAGGGGTGTTAGAGATGGGGACCCCTGGATACCCCCCAAACCCACCCAGAACCACCCCTGGGGTGTCAGTGATGGGGACCCCAGATACCCCCCAGGACCCCTCTGTGCCCCCCAGGACCCCCTTGTGCCCCCCCAGCCCACCTCTGACTTCATGTGGGCTGCCACCCCCAGCCCCCATCACCCCAGGATCCCACCAGGACCCCCCCCGGACCCCCAGGACCCCCCAGGACCCCCCAGCCCCGCCCAGGACTCCCCCCCCAGCCTCCCCAGGACCCCCCCAGCCCCCCAGGACCCCCCAGGACCCCCCCAGGACCCCTCCCCAGCCCCACCTCTGACTTCGTGTAGGCCGCCATACCCAGCCCCCCATCACCCCAGGATCCCACCAGGACCCCCCTGTGCCCCCCAGGACCCCCCCCCAGCCCACCTCTGACTTCATGTATGCCACCATGCCCAGCCCCCCAGCCCCCCAGGACCCCCCCATCACCCCAGCCCCCCTAGGACCCCCCCAGACCCCCCCAGGACCCCCCCAGACCTCCCCAGGACCCCCCCAGGACCCCCCAAGACCCCCCAGCCCCCCCAGGACCCCTCCCCAGCCCACCTCTGACTTCATGTAGGCCGCCACGCCCAGCCCCCCAGCCCCCCAGGACCCCCCCATCACCCCAGCCCCCCAGGACCCCCCCAGGACCCCCCCTGTGCCCCCCAGGCCCCCCCCACAGCCCACCTCTGACTTCATGTATGCCGCCACCCCCAGCCCCCCATCACCCCATCACCCCCCCAGGACCCCCCTGTGCCCCCCAGGACCCCCCCAGACCCCCCCAGGACCCCCCCAGACCCCCCCCAGACCTCCCCAGGCCCCCCCCCAGCCCACCTCTGACTTCATGTAGGCCGCCACGCCCAGCCCCCCATCACCCCATCACCCCCCCAGGACCCCCCTGTGCCCCCCAGGACCCCCCCAGACCCCCCCAGGACCCCCCAGGACCCCCCCCCAGCCCACCTCTGACTTCATGTAGGCCGCCACGCCCTTGGCGCCGCTGACGATGACGTAGGGGACGCGGTCGCCCAGCGCGGGGGCGCTGCCGGGGTCCCGCTGGCGCATCCTGGGGCGGGGGGCGCGGGGGTCACGGGGGCACCCATGGGGGGGGGGGCACCCATGGGGGGGTCATGGAAAGGGGGCACCCACGGGGGGGGGGGGGCACCCATGGGGGGGTCATAGGGGCACCCACGGGGTGGGGGCACCCATGGGGGGGTCATGGAAGGGGGGTACCCATGGGGGGGTCACGGGGGCACCCACAGCGGGGGGGGGGGGGCACCCATGGTGGGGGTCACAGGGGCACCCACGGGGGGGGGGGCACCCATGGGGGGGGTCATGGGGGCACCCATGGCGCGGGGGAACTGGGGTGGGGGTCACGAGGGGGGGGGCACCCACGGGGGGGTCATGGAAGGGGGGCACCCACGGGGGGGTCATGGGGGCACCCACGGGGGGGGGCACCCATGGGGGGGTCATGGAAAGGGAGCACCCACGGGGGGGTCATGGAAGGGGGGCACCCACGGGGGGGTCATGGGGGCACCCACGGGGGGGGGCACCCATGGGGGGGGTCACGGGAGCACCCACGGGGGGGGTAGTTGGGGGGGTGGGGGGTTTCAGGGGGTGCTGAGGGCAGTTTGGGGGTGCTATGGGGCTGGGGTGGGTTTTGGGGGTCAGGGCAGGTTTGGGGGTGTCAGGGTGGGTTTGGGGGGGCTGTGGGGGGGTCGGGGCGGGTTTGGGGGTGTCAGGGTGGGTTTGGGGGAGCAGTGGGGGGGTCGGGGTGGGTTTTGGGGTGCCCCCACCTCTGCGCCAGGCTGACGTGTGCCTGGGGGGGCTGCAGGGTTTTGGGGGGTGCAGTGTGGTTTCAGTGGGTGCTGTGGGGGGTTTGGGGGGTCTGGGGGGGTCAGGGTGGGTTTGGGGGTCTGGGGGTGTCAGGGAGGGTTTTGGGGTGCCCCCACCTCTGCGCCAGGCTGACGTGAGCCTGGGGGGGCTGCAGGGTATCAGTGGGTGCTGGGGGGGGGTCAGGGTGGGTTTGGGGGGTCTGGGGGGGGTTGGGGTGGGTTTTGGGGGAGTCAGGGTGGGTTTGGGGGTCTGGGGGGGTCAGGGTGGGTTTGGGGTGCCCCCACCTCTGCGCCAGGCTGACGTGGGCCTGGGGGGGCTGCAGGGTATCAGTGGGTGCTGTGGGGATGCTGTGGGTCTTGGGGGGGTCAGGGTGGGTTTGGGGGGTCTGGGGGTGTCAGGGTGGGTTTGGGGGTGCTGTGGGGGGTTTGGGGGGTCTGGGGGGATCAGGGAGGGTTTGGGGTGCCCCCACCTCTGCGCCAGGCTGACGTGAGCCTGGGGGGCCGCGTAGGCGCTGGCCGCCCGCGTCAGCTCCTTGGTGATGACGAGCTGGGAGATGTCGATGCGGTTACAGAGCAGCGCGGAGATCACGGACTGCGCGTGGGCCAGAGCCCCCTCGGGGTCCCTGGGGGGACAGGGGGGTCAGGGGGGGCTGGGGACCCCCACAGCACACCCACAGCACCCCCTCGGGGCCCCTGGGGGGGGACAGGGGGGTTAGAGACCCCCACAGCACCCCCTCGGGGTCCCTGGGGGGACAGGGGTGTTAGAGACCCCCACAGCACCCCCTCGGGGTCCCTGTGGGGGGACAGGGGGGTTAGAGACCCCCACAGCACCCCCTCGGGGCCCCTGGGGGGACAGGGGGGTTAGAGACCCCCACAGCACCCCCACAGCACCCCCTCGGGGTCCCTGGGGGGGACAGGGGGGTTAGAGACCCCCACAGCACCCCCTCGGGGTCCCTGGGGGAACAGGGGGGGCTGGGGACCCCCACAGCACCCCTGCGCGTGGGCCAGAGCCCCCTCGGGGTCCCTGGGGGGACAGGGGGGTTAGAGACCCCCCACAGCACCCCCTCGGGGCCCCTGGGGGGACAGGGGGGTTAGAGACCCCCACAGCACCCCCACAGCACCCCCTCGGGGTCCCTGGGGGGGACAGGGGGGTTAGAGACCCCCACAGCACCCCCACAGCACCCCCTCGGGGTCCCTGGGGGGGACAGGGGGGTTAGAGACCCCCACAGCACCCCCTCGGGGCCCCTGGGGGGACAGGGGGGTTAGAGACCCCCACAGCACCCCCACAGCACCCCCTCGGGGTCCCTGGGGGGGACAGGGGGGTTAGAGACCCCCACAGCACCCCCTCGGGGTCCCTGGGGGAACAGGGGGGGCTGGGGACCCCCACAGCACCCCTGCGCGTGGGCCAGAGCCCCCTCGGGGTCCCTGGGGGGACAGGGGGGTCAGGGGGGGCTGGGGACCCCCACAGCACCCCCACAGCACCCCTGCGCGTGGGCCAGAGCCCCCTCGGGGTCCCTGGGGGGACAGGGGGGTCAGGGGGGGCTGGGGACCCCCACAGCACCCCCACAGCACCCCTGCGCGTGGGCCAGAGCCCCCTCGGGGTCCCTGGGGGGACAGGGGGGTCAGGGGGGGCTGGGGACCCCCACAGCACACCCACAGCACCCCCTCGGGGCCCCTGGGGGGGGACAGGGGGGTTAGAGACCCCCACAGCACCCCCTCGGGGTCCCTGGGGGGACAGGGGTGTTAGAGACCCCCACAGCACCCCCTCGGGGTCCCTGTGGGGGGACAGGGGGGTTAGAGACCCCCACAGCACCCCCTCGGGGCCCCTGGGGGGACAGGGGGGTTAGAGACCCCCACAGCACCCCCACAGCACCCCCTCGGGGTCCCTGGGGGGGACAGGGGGGTTAGAGACCCCCACAGCACCCCCTCGGGGTCCCTGGGGGAACAGGGGGGGCTGGGGACCCCCACAGCACCCCTGCGCGTGGGCCAGAGCCCCCTCGGGGTCCCTGGGGGGACAGGGGGGTTAGAGACCCCCCACAGCACCCCCTCGGGGCCCCTGGGGGGACAGGGGGGTTAGAGACCCCCACAGCACCCCCACAGCACCCCCTCGGGGTCCCTGGGGGGGACAGGGGGGTTAGAGACCCCCACAGCACCCCCACAGCACCCCCTCGGGGTCCCTGGGGGGGACAGGGGGGTTAGAGACCCCCACAGCACCCCCTCGGGGCCCCTGGGGGGACAGGGGGGTTAGAGACCCCCACAGCACCCCCACAGCACCCCCTCGGGGTCCCTGGGGGGGACAGGGGGGTTAGAGACCCCCACAGCACCCCCTCGGGGTCCCTGGGGGAACAGGGGGGGCTGGGGACCCCCACAGCACCCCTGCGCGTGGGCCAGAGCCCCCTCGGGGTCCCTGGGGGGACAGGGGGGTCAGGGGGGGCTGGGGACCCCCACAGCACCCCCACAGCACCCCTGCGCGTGGGCCAGAGCCCCCTCGGGGTCCCTGGGGGGGGACAGGGGGGTCAGGGGGGGCTGGGGACCCCCACAGCACCCCCACAGCACCCCCTCGGGGCCCCTGGGGGGGGACAGGGGGGTTAGAGACCCCCACAGCACCCCCTCGGGGTCCCTGGGGGGGACAGGGGGGTTAGAGACCCCCACAGCACCCCCTCGGGGTCCCTGGGGGGGGACAGGGGGATTAGAGACCCCCACAGCACCCCCACAGCACCCCCTCGGGGTCCCTGGGGGGAACAGGGGGGTTAGAGACCCCCACAGCACCCCCCTGGGGTGATGCTCCCCCTGTGCCCCCTCCCCAGCATCTCTATCCCCCCCCCCCACCGGTGCAGCAGGATCCTCCTCAGACAGGACCCCCCCAGGGTCTCTGTGCCCTCCCAGTGTCTCTATCCCCCCCCAGGGGTCTCTGTCCCCTCCCAGGGTCTCTGTGCCCCCCCAGGGGTTCTATCCCCCCCCAGGGTCTCTATCCCTCCCAGGGTCTCTGGGTGACCCCCCAGGGTCTCTATCCCCCCCCAGGGTCTCTGGGTGCCCCCCCAGTGTCTCTATCCCCCCCGAGGGTCTCTATCCCCCCCCAGTGTCTCTATCCCCCCCCAGGGTCTCTGTGCCCCCCCAGGGGTCTCTATCCCCCCCCAGGGTCTCTATCCCCCCCCAGGGGTCTCTGTCCCCCCCAGGGGTCTCTATCCCCCCCCAGGGTCTCTATCCCCCCCCAGGGGTCTCTATCCCCCCCCAGGGTCTCTGTGCCCCCCCCCCACCGGTGCAGCAGGATCCTCCTGAGGCAGAACCCCCCCAGGGGTCTCTATCCCCCCCCAGGGTCTCTGTGCCCCCCCAGTGTCTCTATCCCCCCCCAGGGTCTCTATCCCCCCCCAGGGTCTCTGTGCCCCCCCAGGGGTCTCTATCCCCCCCCAGGGTCTCTATCCCCCCCCAGGGGTCTCTGTCCCCCCCAGGGGTCTCTATCCCCCCCCAGGGGTCTCTATCCCCCCCCAGGGTCTCTGTGCCCCCCCCCCACCGGTGCAGCAGGATCCTCCTGAGGCAGAACCCCCCCAGGGGTCTCTATCCCCCCCCAGGGTCTCTGTGCCCCCCCAGTGTCTCTATCCCCCCCCAGGGTCTCTATCCCCCCCCCAGGGGTCTCTATCCCCCCCCAGGGGTCTCTGGGTGCCCCCCCAGGGGTCTCTGCCCCCCCCCAGGGGTCTCTGGGTGCCCCCCCAGGGGTCTCTGCCCCCCCCCAGGGGTCTGTGCCCCCCCACACCGGTGCAGCAGGATCCTGCGCAGGCAGGACCCCCCTATGCCCCCCCCAGGGTCTCTATCCCCCCCCAGGGGTCTCTGGGTGCCCCCCCAGTGTCTCTGCCCCCCCCAGGGGTCTGTGCCCCCCACCGGTGCAGCAGGATCCTCCTGAGGCAGGACCCCCCTATGCCCCTCACAGTGTCTCTATCCCCCCCCAGGGGTCTCTATCCCCCCCCCAGGTTCTCTGTGCCCCCCCAGGGGTCTCTATCCCCCCCCAGTGCCTCTGCCCCCCCCCAGGGGTCTGTGCCCCCCACCGGTGCAGCAGGATCCTCCTGAGGCAGGACCCCCCTATGCCCCCCCCAGGGTCTCTATCCCCCCCCAGTGTCTCTGGGTGCCCCCCCAGTGTCTGTGCCCCCCACCGGTGCAGCAGGATCCTGCGCAGGCAGGACCCCCCTATGCCCCCCCCAGGGTCTCTATCCCCCCCCAGGGTCTCTGGGTGCCCCCCCAGTGTCTCTGCCCCCCCCCAGGGTCTCTGGGTGCCCCCCCAGGGGTCTGTGCCCCCCACCGGTGCAGCAGGATCCTCCTGAGGCAGGCGGTGACCAGGTTGGCGGCCAGGGGGCAGTTGTCGCGCCGCACGGCCTCCAGCCCCTTGCAGTCCAGACGGGGGGGGGCCGGGGGGGGGGCGGCGAAGCAGAGCCCCGCGTAGCGCTTCTTGCTGATCAGCAGGTACGGCCAGTACACCTGGGGGGGCAAGGGGGGTCACAGGGGGACCCCGCTGCGGGGACACCCCCAGGGACACCCCCACTGCGGGGACACCCCCCAAGGACACCCCCCAGTACACCTGGGGGGGGGCAAGGGGGGTCACAGGGGGACCCCGCTGCGGGGACACCCCCCAGGGACACCCCCCAGTACACCTGGGGGGGCAAAGGGGGGTCACAGGGGGACCCCGCTGCGGGGACACCCCCCAGGGACACCCCCAGGGACACCCCCAAGGGACACCCCCCAGTACACCCCCAAGGGACCCCCCCACTGCGGGGACACCCCCCAGGGACACCCCCACTGCGGGGACACCCCCAGGGACACCCCCCAGTACACCTGGGGGGGGAAAGGGGGGTTCACAGGGGGACCCCCACTGCGGGGACACCCCCCAGGGACACCCCCCAGGGACCCCCCCACTGCAGGGACACCCCCCAGGGACACCCCCCAGTACACCTGGGGGGGGCAAGGGGGGGTCACAGGGGGACCCCGCTGTGGGGACACCCCCCAGGGACACCCCCACTGCGGGGACACCCCCCAGGGACACCCCCAGGGACACGGGGACACCCCCCAGTACACCTGGGGGGGGAAAGGGGGGGTCACAGGGGGACCCCGCTGCGGGGACACCCCCAGGGAC
Organism: Gallinula chloropus; assembly: GCF_964237585.1. Lineage (NCBI taxonomy): Eukaryota > Metazoa > Chordata > Aves > Gruiformes > Rallidae > Gallinula > Gallinula chloropus. Next base: position 8,561 of record NW_028168394.1, read on the forward strand.
ACCCCCCAGGGACACAGGGACACCCCCCAGTACACCTGGAGGGGGAAAGGGGGGGTCACAGGGGGACCCCGCTGCGGGGACACCCCCCAGGGACACCCCCCAGTACACCCCCAAGGGACACCCCCCAGTACACCCCCAAGGGACCCCCCCACTGCAGGGACACCCCCCAGGGACACCCCCACTGCGGGGACACCCCCCAGGGACACCCCCCAGTACACCTGGGGGGGCACCGGGGGGTCACAGAGGACCCCCCCCACTGCGGGGACACCCCCCAGGGACACCCCCCAGTACACCTAGGGGGGGAAAGGGGGGTCACAGGGGGACCCCGCTGCGGGGACACCCCCCAGGGACACCCCCCAGGGACACCCCCCAGTACACCTGGGGGGGCAAAGGGGGGTCACAGGGGGACCCCGCTGCGGGGACACCCCCAGGGACACCCCCAAGGGACCCCCCCCAGTACACCTGGGGGGGGCAAGGGGGGGTCACAGGGGGACCCCGCTGCGGGGACACCCCCCAGGGACACCCCCACTGCGGGGACACCCCCAGGGACACCCCCCAGTACACCTGGGGGGGGGCAAGGGGGGGTCACAGGGGGACCCTGCTGCGGGGTCACCCCCCAGGGACACCCCCCAGGGACACGGGGACACCCCCCAGGGACACCCCCCAGTACACCTGGGGGGGGGAAAGGGGGGTCACAGGGGGACCCCGCTGCGGGGACACCCCCCAGGGACACCCCCACTGCGGGGACACCCCCCAGGGACACCCCCCAGTACACCTGGGGGGGGCAAGGGGGGGTCACAGGGGGACCCCGCTGCGGGGACACCCCCCAGGGACACCCCCACTGCGGGGACACCCCCAGGGACACCCCCCAGTACACCTGGGGGGGGAAAGGGGGGTTCACAGGGGGACCCCCACTGCGGGGACACCCCCCAGGGACACCCCCCAGGGACCCCCCCACTGCAGGGACACCCCCCAGGGACACCCCCCAGTACACCTGGGGGGGGCAAGGGGGGGTCACAGGGGGACCCCGCTGCGGGGACACCCCCCAGGGACACCCCCACTGCGGGGACACCCCCAGGGACACCCCCCAGTACACCTGGGGGGGGCAAGGGGGGGTCACAGGGGGACCCCGCTGCGGGGACACCCCCCAGGGACACCCCCACTGCGGGGACACCCCCCAGGGACACCCCCAGGGACACGGGGACACCCCCCAGTACACCTGGGGGGGGAAAGGGGGGGTCACAGGGGGACCCCGCTGCGGGGACACCCCCAGGGACACCCCCCAGGGACACAGGGACACCCCCCAGTACACCTGGAGGGGGAAAGGGGGGGTCACAGGGGGACCCCGCTGCGGGGACACCCCCCAGGGACACCCCCCAGTACACCCCCAAGGGACACCCCCCAGTACACCCCCAAGGGACCCCCCCACTGCAGGGACACCCCCCAGGGACACCCCCACTGCGGGGACACCCCCCAGGGACACCCCCCAGTACACCTGGGGGGGCACCGGGGGGTCACAGAGGACCCCCCCCACTGCGGGGACACCCCCCAGGGACACCCCCCAGTACACCTAGGGGGGGAAAGGGGGGTCACAGGGGGACCCCGCTGCGGGGACACCCCCCAGGGACACCCCCCAGGGACACCCCCCAGTACACCTGGGGGGGCAAAGGGGGGTCACAGGGGGACCCCGCTGCGGGGACACCCCCAGGGACACCCCCAAGGGACCCCCCCCAGTACACCTGGGGGGGGCAAGGGGGGGTCACAGGGGGACCCCGCTGCGGGGACACCCCCCAGGGACACCCCCACTGCGGGGACACCCCCAGGGACACCCCCCAGTACACCTGGGGGGGGAAAGGGGGGGTCACAGGGGGACCCCGCTGCGGGGACACCCCCCAGGGACACCCCCTAGTACACCTGGGGGGGGGCAAGGGGGGGTCACAGGGGGACCCCACTGCGGGGACACCCCCCAGGGACACCCCCCAGGGACACGGGGACATCCCCCAGGGACACCCCCACTGCAGGGACACCCCCACTGCAGGGACACCCCCCAGGGACACCCCCCAGGGACACGGGGACACCCCCCAGTACACCTGGGGGGGGAAAGGGGGGTCACAGGGGGACCCCGCTGCGGGGACACCCCCCAGGGACACCCCCCAGTACACCTGGGGGGGGAAAGGGGGGGTCACAGGGGGACCCCGCTGCGGGGACACCCCCCAGGGACACCCCCCAGTACACCTGGGGGGGGAAAGGGGGGGTCACAGGGGGACCCCGCTGCGGGGACACCCCCCAGGGACACCCCCCAGGGACACGGGGACATCCCCCAGGGACACCCCCATTGCAGGGACACCCCCACTGCAGGGACACCCCCCAGGGACACGGGGACACCCCCCAGTACACCTGGGGGGGGAAAGGGGGGGTCACAGGGGGACCCCGCTGCGGGGACACCCCCAGGGACACCCCCCAGGGATACAGGGACACCCCCCAGTACACCTGGGGGGGGAAAGGGGGGTCACAGGGGGACCCCGCTGCGGGGACACCCCCAGGGACACCCCCCAGGGATACAGGGACACCCCCCAGTACACCTAGGGGGGGAAAGGGGGGTCACAGGGGGACCCCGCTGCGGGGACACCCCCCAGGGACACCCCCCAGGGACACCCCCCAGTACACCTGGGGGGGCAAAGGGGGGTCACAGGGGGACCCCGCTGCGGGGACACCCCCAGGGACACCCCCAAGGGACCCCCCCCAGTACACCTGGGGGGGGCAAGGGGGGGTCACAGGGGGACCCCGCTGCGGGGACACCCCCCAGGGACACCCCCACTGCGGGGACACCCCCAGGGACACCCCCCAGTACACCTGGGGGGGGGCAAGGGGGGGTCACAGGGGGACCCTGCTGCGGGGTCACCCCCCAGGGACACCCCCCAGGGACACGGGGACACCCCCCAGGGACACCCCCCAGTACACCTGGGGGGGGGAAAGGGGGGTCACAGGGGGACCCCGCTGCGGGGACACCCCCCAGGGACACCCCCACTGCGGGGACACCCCCCAGGGACACCCCCCAGTACACCTGGGGGGGGCAAGGGGGGGTCACAGGGGGACCCCGCTGCGGGGACACCCCCCAGGGACACCCCCACTGCGGGGACACCCCCAGGGACACCCCCCAGTACACCTGGGGGGGGAAAGGGGGGTTCACAGGGGGACCCCCACTGCGGGGACACCCCCCAGGGACACCCCCCAGGGACCCCCCCACTGCAGGGACACCCCCCAGGGACACCCCCCAGTACACCTGGGGGGGGCAAGGGGGGGTCACAGGGGGACCCCGCTGCGGGGACACCCCCCAGGGACACCCCCACTGCGGGGACACCCCCAGGGACACCCCCCAGTACACCTGGGGGGGGCAAGGGGGGGTCACAGGGGGACCCCGCTGCGGGGACACCCCCCAGGGACACCCCCACTGCGGGGACACCCCCCAGGGACACCCCCAGGGACACGGGGACACCCCCCAGTACACCTGGGGGGGGAAAGGGGGGGTCACAGGGGGACCCCGCTGCGGGGACACCCCCAGGGACACCCCCCAGGGACACAGGGACACCCCCCAGTACACCTGGAGGGGGAAAGGGGGGGTCACAGGGGGACCCCGCTGCGGGGACACCCCCCAGGGACACCCCCCAGTACACCCCCAAGGGACACCCCCCAGTACACCCCCAAGGGACCCCCCCACTGCAGGGACACCCCCCAGGGACACCCCCACTGCGGGGACACCCCCCAGGGACACCCCCCAGTACACCTGGGGGGGCACCGGGGGGTCACAGAGGACCCCCCCCACTGCGGGGACACCCCCCAGGGACACCCCCCAGTACACCTAGGGGGGGAAAGGGGGGTCACAGGGGGACCCCGCTGCGGGGACACCCCCCAGGGACACCCCCCAGGGACACCCCCCAGTACACCTGGGGGGGCAAAGGGGGGTCACAGGGGGACCCCGCTGCGGGGACACCCCCAGGGACACCCCCAAGGGACCCCCCCCAGTACACCTGGGGGGGGCAAGGGGGGGTCACAGGGGGACCCCGCTGCGGGGACACCCCCCAGGGACACCCCCACTGCGGGGACACCCCCAGGGACACCCCCCAGTACACCTGGGGGGGGAAAGGGGGGGTCACAGGGGGACCCCGCTGCGGGGACACCCCCCAGGGACACCCCCTAGTACACCTGGGGGGGGGCAAGGGGGGGTCACAGGGGGACCCCACTGCGGGGACACCCCCCAGGGACACCCCCCAGGGACACGGGGACATCCCCCAGGGACACCCCCACTGCAGGGACACCCCCACTGCAGGGACACCCCCCAGGGACACCCCCCAGGGACACGGGGACACCCCCCAGTACACCTGGGGGGGGAAAGGGGGGTCACAGGGGGACCCCGCTGCGGGGACACCCCCCAGGGACACCCCCCAGTACACCTGGGGGGGGAAAGGGGGGGTCACAGGGGGACCCCGCTGCGGGGACACCCCCCAGGGACACCCCCCAGTACACCTGGGGGGGGAAAGGGGGGGTCACAGGGGGACCCCGCTGCGGGGACACCCCCCAGGGACACCCCCCAGGGACACGGGGACATCCCCCAGGGACACCCCCATTGCAGGGACACCCCCACTGCAGGGACACCCCCCAGGGACACGGGGACACCCCCCAGTACACCTGGGGGGGGAAAGGGGGGGTCACAGGGGGACCCCGCTGCGGGGACACCCCCAGGGACACCCCCCAGGGATACAGGGACACCCCCCAGTACACCTGGGGGGGGAAAGGGGGGTCACAGGGGGACCCCGCTGCGGGGACACCCCCCAGGGACACCCCCCAGTACACCTGGGGGGGGAAAGGGGGGGTCACAGGGGGACCCCGCTGCGGGGACACCCCCCAGGGACACCCCCTAGTACACCTGGGGGGGGGCAAGGGGGGGTCACAGGGGGACCCCGCTGCGGGGACACCCCCCAGGGACACCCCCCAGTACACCTGGGGGGGACAAGGGGGGGTCACAGGGGGACCCCCACTGCGGGGACACCCCCCAGGGACACCCCCCAGGGACACACCCCAGTACACCTGGGGGGGGCAAGGGGGGGTCACAGGGGGACCCCGCTGCGGGGACACCCCCAGGGACACCCCCCAGTACACCTGGGGGGGGCAAGGGGGGTCACAGGGGGACCCCGCTGCGGGGACACCCCCCAGGGACACCCCCCAGTACACCTGGGGGGGGAAAGGGGGGGTCACAGGGGGACCCCGCTGCGGGGACACCCCCCAGGGACACCCCCCAGGGACACCCCCAGTACACCTGGGGGGGCAAGGGGGGTCACAGGGGGACCCCACTGCGGGGACACCCCCCAGGGACACCCCCACTGCAGGGACACCCCCCAGGGACACCCCCCAGTACACCTGGGGGGGGAAAGGGGGGTCACAGGGGGACCCCGCTGCGGGGACACCCCCCAGGGACACCCCCCAGTACACCTGGGGGGGGAAAGGGGGGTCACAGGGGGACCCCGCTGCGGGGACACCCCCCAGGGACACCCCCACTGCCAGGACACCCCCCAGTACACCTGGGGGGGGGAAAGGGGGGTCACAGGGGGACCCCGCTGTGGGGACACCCCCCAGGGACACCCACCAGGGACACCCCCAAGGGACCCCCCCACTGCGGGGACACCCCCCAGGGACACCCCCCAGGGACACCCCCCAGGGACACGGGGACACCCCCCAGGGACACCCCCTCAGGAACACAGGGACCCCCCCAGTAGACCCCCCCCAAGGACACAGGGACCCCCCCCAAGATATGATGCCCCCCCAAGGCTCCCCCAGGGACCCCGCATGGACACAGGGACCCTCCCCAGACCATGACACCCACCCAGACCCGCCCCCCCGGGATATGGGGACCCCCCCCAGGCCCCCCCCCGGCACAGGGGCCCCCCCCCGGCCCACGAGCCCCCCACCTTCTCGAACTCCAGGCGGATGGGGGGGGGGAAGTGGCTGGACACCCAGGCAGCCGCCTCCCGGCCCAGCTCCATGGCCTGGGGCACCGAGGAGACCCCCAGGCGGCACATCACCGAGTCCGTGTCCCCATACACCACCTGGGGGGGAAAAGACCCCCTGAGACCCCCCCCAAATCCCAGAGACCCCCCCCCAGAGCCCCCCCAGACCCCTCAGAGCCCCCCCCCAGCTCCATGGCCTGGGGCACCGAGGAGACCCCCAGGCGGCACATCACCGAGTCCGTGTCCCCATACACCACCTGGGGGGGAAAAGACCCCCTGAGACCCCCCCCAAATCCCTGAGACCCCCCCCAAATCCCCGAGATCCCCTCCAGACCCCTGAGAGCCCCCCAGACCCCTGAGACCCCCCCAGAACCCCCCAAAGCCCCCCCAGCCCCCACCTTGGCATCAACCGGGTACCCCTGGGCCAGGCAGTATTTACTCTCCTGGGGTGTCCCCGCAGCCCCCCCAGCCCCCAGCCCCCCAGGACCCCCCAGGACCCCCCCAAACCCCCCCAGGACCCCCCAGGACCCCCACCTTGGCGTCGGCCGGGTACCCCTGGGCCAGGCAGTATTTACTCTCCTGGGGTGTCCCCTCAGCCCCCCCAGCCCCCAGCCCCCCCCCGGACCCCCCAGACCCCCCAGGACCCCCCCAGGACCCCCCCCAAATCCCCCCAGGACCCCCACCTTGGCGTCGGCCGGGTACCCCTGGGCCAGGCAGTATTTACTCTCCTGGGGTGTCCCCTCAGCCCTCCCAGCCCCCAGCCCCCCCCGGACCCCCCAGGACCCCCCCAGACCCCCCCAAACCCCCCCAGGACCCCCCAGGACCCCCCCAGGACCCCCCAGGACCCCCACCTTGGCGTCGGCCGGGTACCCCTGGGCCAGGCAGTATTTACTCTCCACCAGCTGCTTCGTCCTCTCGATCATCTGGCGCCCGAAGCCCGTGACGCTCTAGGGGGGGGGGGAGGGATGTGTGGGGCAGCCGTGGGGCAGGGGGGGGGCTGTGGGGCAGCTGTGGGGCAGGGCTGTGGGTCTGACCTGGGAGATGGGCAGGCAGGGCAGTGCTATGGGGCAGTTCTATAGGGCAGGGCTATGGGGCGCTATGGGGCACCTATGGGGCAGGGCTATGGGGTGCTATGGGGCAGGGCTATGGGGCAGAGCTATGGGGCAGGGCTGTGGGGTGCTGTGGGGTGCTATGGGGCAGGGCTGTGGGGCAGCCCCACAGTCTCACCTGTGAGATGGTCAGGCAGGGCAGTGCTATGGGGTGCTATGGGGCAGCTATGGGGCAGGGCTATGGGGCACTATGGGGTGCTGTGGGGCAGGGCTATGGGGCAGCTATGGGGCAGGGCTGTGGGTCTGACCTGGGAGATGGGCAGGCAGGGCAGGGCTCTGGGGCAGGGCTGTGGGGCAGTGCTATGGGGCACTATGGGGTGCTATGGGGTGCTATGGGGCAGTGCTATGGGGCAGCTATGGGGCAGGGCCGTGGGTCTGACCTGGGAGATGGGCAGGCAGGGCAGGGCTGTGGGGCGCTATGGGGCAGGGCTGTGGGGTGCTATGGGGCAGTGCTATGGAGCAGTGCTATGGGGCAGGGCTATGGGTCTGACCTGTGAGATGTGCAGGCAGGGCAGGGCTGTGGGGAGCTATGGGGCAGTGCTACGGGGCAGCTATGGGGCAGCTATGGGGCAGGGCTGTGGGTCTGACCTGTGAGATGGGCAGGCAGGGCAGGGCTATGGGGCAGTGCTATGGGGTGCTATGGGGCAGGGCTATGGGGTGCTATGGGGTGCTATGGGGCAGGGCTATGGGGCAGTGCTATGGGGTGCTATGGGGCGCTATGGGGCAGTGCTATGGGGCAGGGCTGTGGGGCAGTGCTATGGGGTGCTGTGGGGCGCTATGGGGCAGTGCTATGGGGCAGCTATGGGGCAGGGCTATGGGGCAGGGCTATGGGGCAGGGCTGTGGGTCTGACCTGTGAGATGGGCAGACACGGCAGCCGCCCGGCCTGGGCGCCGGTGAAGCCGTAGACGGAGTTGGCGCTGACCTTGAGCGCCTGTTGGCGCCCGTCCAGCACCTGCCGCCGGAACGGGTCCTGCTCCTGCGCCAGCGCCGCCTTCGCCCTGCCGGACCCCCAGGGACCCCCGGCTGAGACCCCCAGGGACCCCCCCGGCACCCCCAGACCCACCCAGACCCCCCCCAGGTCCTGCTCCTGCGCCAGCGCCGCCTTCGCCCTGCCGGACCCCCGGCTGAGACCCCCAGGGACCCACCCAGGGACCCCCGACCCCCTCCAGGTCCTGCTCCTGCGCCAGCGCCGCCTTCGCCCTGCCGGACCCCCAGATGAGACCCCAGGGACCCCCAGGGACCCCCAAACCTCCCCAGGGACCCCCAGACCCCCAGGGACCCCCAGACCCCCCTGGCACCCCCAAACCCCCCCCAGGTCCTGCTCCTGCGCCAGCGCCGCCTTCGCCCTGCCGGACCCCCAGGGACCCCCGGCTGAGACCCCCAGGGACCCCCCCGGGACCCCCAGACCCACCCAGACCCCCCCCCAGGTCCTGCTCCTGCGCCAGCGCCGCCTTCGCCCTGCCGGACCCCCGGCTGAGACCCCCAGGGACCCCCAAACCCCCCTGGGACCCCCAACCCCCCCCCAGGTCCTGCTCCTGCGCCAGCGCCGCCTTCGCCCTGCCGGACCCCCGGCTGAGACCCCCAAACCCCCCCTGGGACCGCCAAACCCACCCAGGGACCCCCCCAGGGACCCCCAAACCCCCCTGGGACCCCCAGACCCCCCCAGGTCCTGCTCCTGCGCCGCCTTCGCCCTGCCGGACCCCCAGATGAGACCCCCAGGGACCCCCAAACCCCCCTGGGACCCCCAAACCCCCACCCAGGCCCTGCTCCTGCGCCAGCGCCGCCTTCGCCCTGCGGGACCCCCAGACCCCCATGGGACCCCCAAACCCACCCAGACCCCCCTGACACCCCCAAACCCCCCCCCCCAGGTCCTGCTCCTGCGCCAGCGCCGCCTTCGCCCTGCGGGACCCCCAGCTGAGACCCCCATGGGACCCCCAAACCCACCCAGGGACCCCCAGACCCCCCCAGGGACCCCCAACCCCCCCCCCCCCCCAGGTCCTGCTCCTGCGCCAGCGCCGCCTTCGCCCTGCAGGACCCCCAGCTGAGACCCCTGCCTGAGACCCCCAGGGACCCCCAAACCCACCCAGGGACCCCCCATCCAGACCCACCAGCCCCCATAACCCCCCTAACCAGACCCCCCAGCCCCCATAGCTCCCTCCCCAGACCCCCCCAGCCCCCATAGCCCCCTCCCCAGCCCCTCCCAGCCCCCATAGCCCCCCACCCAGCCCCCCAGCCCCCCACCTCTTGCGAGCGGCCAGCAGCCCCTCGAGGATGCGGGGCAGCAGCCCCCTCCTCACGCCGGCCGTGACGAAGAGCTCGCCCGTGGGGGTGCGGATGAAGTCGCTGGGACCCAGCCTGGGGGGTGTGGGGGGGGTCATGGGGGGGGCACAGAGACCCCCCCCACCTCAGAGACCCCAGCCCCGCCCCCCCAGCCCCTCCCCAGAACCCCCAATCCCCCCAGTTACAGCCCCAGCCCCTCAAACCCCCCCCTCCCAGTCCATCCCAGTCCATCCCAGATGCTCTCCAGGCTCAGCTGCCCCCCCCCAGACCCCCACCCGGACCTCCCCAGTGCTCCCAGTTGCCTCCCAGTGCCCCCAGTTACATCCCCAGCACCCCCCTCCCAGTCCCTCCCAGTCCATCCCAGTGCTCCCAGCCGGTCTCCAGGGCACCCCCCGGTCCCCCCAGCCCCCCACCCGAAGCGCTGGGCCCCCCCAGTGCCCCCAGTTGCCTCCCAGTGTCCCCAGTTACATCCCCAGCACCCCACTCCAAGTCTATCCCAGTCCATCCCAGTGCTCCCAGCCCCTCTCCAGGCTCAGCTGGTGCCCCCCCCACCTCCCCAGCCCCCCTCCAGTCCCCTCCAGCCCCCCAATGCCCCCCTCCCAGTCCCTCCCAGTCCATCCCAGTGCTCCCAGCCGGTCTCCAGGGCACCCCCCAGCCCCCCCAGCCCCCCACCCGAAGCGCTGTGCCCCCCCCGGGGGCAGCAGGGTGGTGTAGCCCCCCGCCCAGTGCTCCCAGTTGCCTTTCAGTCCCCCCATCTATATCCCCAGCCCCCCACTCCAAGTCTATCCCAGTCCATCCCAGTGCTCCCAGTCCCTCTCCAGGCTCAGCTGGTGCCCCCCAGCCCCTCCCCAGCCCCCCAATGCCCCCCTTCCAGTCCATCCCAGTCCATCCTAGTGCTCCCAGCCGGTCTCCAGGGCACCCCCCGCCCCCCCCAGCCCCTCCCCGGCCCCCCAGCCCCCCCAGGCCCCCCCCCAGCCCCCTCCAGCCCCTCAGTGCCCCCCTCCCAGTCCATCCCAGTGCTCCCAGCCCCTCTCCAGGCTCAGCTGGTGCCCCCCAGCCCCCCACCCGAAGCGCTGTGCCCCCCCCGGGGGCAGCAGGGTGGTGTAGCACAGGTTGTGGGCCATCATGATGGAGGGGTACAGCGAGGAGAAGTCCAGCGTCACGATGGGGGTGTCGTAGTACCTGGGGGTAGGGGGGGGGGGGCATGGGGGGGGGGTCACAGGGGGCGCTGACCCCCCCCCAGACCCCCCTCCCCAGCCCCCACACTCACCCCTTGAGGGGCTCGATCACCGTGGCCCCCTCGTAGTCCTCCCCCCCCTCAGCTTTCACCACCGGCATCAGCAGGTCCTCCTTCATCGCCTGGGGGGGCATGTCAGGGACCCCCCCCAAAACACCCTGAAAGACCCCCCAGAGACCCCCAAGACCCCTAAACCCCCCAGAGACACCCCAAACACCCCCCAAACACCCCCAGACCCCCCAGACCCCCAGTGTCCTTCATCGCCTGGGGGGGGCACGTCAGAGACCCCCCCAAAACACCCTGAGACCCCCCCCAGAGACCCCTCAAAACCCCCTGAGACCCCCCAAAACCCCCCAAACACCCCCAGACCCCCCAAACCCCCCCAGACCCCCCAGAGACACCCCAAACCCCCCAGACCCCCAGTGTCCTTCATTGCCTGGGGGGGGCATGTCAGAGACCACCCCCCAAAACACCCTGAGACCCCCCCTGAGACCCCCCAAAACCCCCCAGACCCCCAGAGACCCCCCAAACCCCCCCAGACCCCCAGTGTCCTTCATCGCCTGGGGGGGGCACGTCAGAGACCCCCCCCAAAACACCCTGAGACCCCCCCAGAGACCCCCCTAAACCCCCCCAGAGACCCTCCAAACCACCCAGACCCCCCCAGAGACACCCAAACCCCCCACAGACCCCCAGTGCCCTTCATTGCCTGGGGGGGGCACGTCAGGGACCCCCCCTAAAACCCCCTGAGACCCCCCCCAGAGACCCCCCCAAACACCCCCAGACCCCCCAAAACCCCCCAAACACCCCCAGACCGCCAGTGTCCTTCATTGCCTCGGGGGGCACATCAGGGGGGCCCATCCCAGTCCCCCCAGTGCCCCCCATTCCATCCCCCCAGCTCCCATTCCCCCCCAGTGCCCCCCATCCCATCCCATCCCATCCCATCCCATCCCATCCCATCCCATGCCATCCCATCCCATCCCCATCCCATCCCATCCCCCCAGTGCCCCCCAGCTCCTATCCCCCCAGCCCCCACCCCAGTCCCCCCAGTGCCCCCCCACCCCAGTCCCCCCAGTGTCCCCCATCCCGTCCCCCCAGCTCCCATTCCCCCCCAGTGCCCCCCATCCCATCCCATCCCATCCCATCCCATCCCATCCCATCCCATCCCCCATCCCAGTCCCCCCCCAGTGCCCCCCATCCCATCCCATCCCATCCCATCCCATCCCATCCCATCCCATCCCATCCCATCCCCCCAGTGCCCCCCAGCTCCCATCCCCCCAGCCCCCATCCCAGTCCCCCCAGTGCCCCCCACCCCAGTCCCCCCAGTGCCTCCCATCCCATCCCCGCAGTGCCCCCCCACATCCCATCCCCCCACCCCCCACCCCAGTCCCCCCAGTCTCCCCAGTGCCCCCCATCCCATCCCCCCAGCCCCCACCCCAGTCCCCCCAGTGCCCCCAGCCCCCTCACCTGGCGCAGGAGCTGGGACAGCACCTTGACCTGCTGCCCCCCACATCCCATCCCCCCAGTGCCCCCCATCCCATCCCTCCAGCCCCCACCCCAGTCCCCCCAGTCCCCCCAGCCCCTATCCCAGTGCCCCCAGCCCCCTCACCTGGCGCAGGAGCTGGGACAGCACCTTGACCTGCTGCCCCCCACATCCCATCCCCCCAGTGCCCCCCATCCCATCCCTCCAGCCCCCACCCCCAGTCCCCCCAGTCCCCCCAGCCCCTATCCCAGTGCCCCCAGCCCCTCACCTGGCGCAGGAGCTGGGACAGCACCTTGACCTGCTGCCCCCCACATCCCATCCCCCCAGTCCCCATCCCAGTCCCCCCAGTGCCCCCCATCCCAGTGCCCCACATCCCATCCCCCCAGTGCCCCCCATCCCTCCAGTCCCCCCAGTCCCCCAGCGCCCCCAGCCCCCTCACCTGGTGCAGGAGCTGGGACAGCACCTTGACCTGCTGCCCCCCACATCCCATCCCCCCAGCCCCCATCCCAGTCCCCCCAGTGCCCCCCAGAGCCCCAGCCCCCTCACCTGGCGCAGGAGCTGCGACAGCACCTTGACCTGCTGCCCCCGTGCCAGCAGGTAGCTGAGGGGGACGCCGGTGACTCGCGCCATCTCCACGGCGCCCACCAGCACCATCAGCCGCCAGAGCAGCCGCAGCGGCAGCACCGCGTCCTTCAGGCAGTACAGGGCCAGGCGGCGCCGCGTCTGGGGGGTCCCGTTCTGGGGGGACAGGGGGGTCACAAGGGTTATATGGGGTCATACAGGGTCACTGGGGTCATATGGAGTCACTGGGGTCATGGGGGGACAGGGGGTGACAGGGGGACACGCGTCCTTCAGGCAGTACAGCGCCAGGCGCCGGCGGGTTTGGGGGGTCCCGTTCTGGGGGGACAGGGGGGTTATATGGGGTCACTGGGGTCATGGGGGGACACTGGGGGTCATTGGGGTCATGGGGGGACAGGGAATGGGGTGACAGGGGGACACGCGTCCTTCAGGCAGTACAGGGCCAGGTGACAGCGGGTCTGGGGGGTCCCGTTCTGGGGGGACAGGGGGGACAGGGGTGTCATGGGGGGGTCACTGGGGTCATACGGGGTCACTGGGATCATGGGGGGACAGGGGGTGACAGGGGGACACGCGTCCTTCAGGCAGTACAGGGCCAGGCGATGGCGCGTCTGCGGGGTCCCGTTCTGGGGGGACAGGGGGGTCACTGGGGTCATACGGGGTCACTGGGGTCATGGGGGGACAGGGTGACATGGGGGTGACAAGGGGACACGCGTCCTTCAGGCAGTACAGGGCCAGGTGGCGGCGGGTCTGGGGGGTCCCGTTCTGGGGGGACAGGGGGGTCACTGGGGTTATATGGGGTCACTGAGGTCATGGGGGGGTCATACAGGGTCATGGGGGGACAGGGGGTCATGGGGGGGTCATACAGGGTCATGGGGACAGGGGGTGACAGGGGTCACTGATGGGTCAGGGGGTCATCGAGGTCACGGGGGTCCCTGGGGTCACAGAGCAGGAGAGACCCCCAGCCCCACCTGCAGGGCGGTGATGATGCCGTGGGGCCCCCCATGGCCCCCCCAGCCCCTCAGGACCCCCCAGACCCCCCCTCTGTACCTGCAGGGCGGTGATGATGCCGTGGGGCCCCCCATGGCCCCCCAGGACCCCCCCAGGACCCCCCCTCACCTGCAGGTCGGTGATGATGCCGTGGGGCCCTCAGGACCCCCCAGGACCCCCCCAGACCCCCCCTCACCTGCAGGTCGGTGATGATGCCGTGGGGCCCTCAGGACCCCCCAGGACCCCCCCAGACCCCCCCTCACCTGCAGGTCGGTGATGATGCCGTGGGGCCCTCAGGACCCCCCAGGACCCCCCCAGGACCCCCCCTCACTTGCAGGTCGGTGATGATGCCGTGGGGCCCTCAGGACCCCCCAGGACCCCCCCAGGACCCCCCCTCACCTGCAGGTCGGTGATGATGCCGTGGGGCCCTCAGGACCCCCCAGGACCCCCCCAGGACCCCCCCTCACCTGCAGGTCGGTGATGATGCCGTGGGGCACGTCCTCCTTCTGCTCGTGCAGGAAATGGGCACTGACGGCGTTCAGGGTGTAGGAGCGCAGCTTGTGCTCCCTCAGCAGCACCTGGCGTGAGGAGGGGGCTCCCTGAGACCCCCACGGACACCCCCAGACCCCCAGGGACACCCCCAGACCCACACAGACACCCCCAGACCCACAGAGACGCCCCAGAGCCCCCCAACCCTCCCCAGTGTTCAGGGGGTAGGAGCGCAGCTTGTGCTCCCTCAGCAGCACCTGGCGTGAGGAGGGGGCTCCCTGAGACCCCCACGGACACCCCCAGACCCCCACGGACACCCCCAGACCCACAGGGACACCCCCAGACCCACAGAGACACCCCCAGAGCCCCCCCAACCCTCCCCAGTGTTCAGGGTGTAGGAGCGCAGCTTGTGCTCCCTCAGCAGCACCTGGCGTGAGGAGGGGGCTCCCTGAGACCCCCACGGACACCCCCAGACCCCCACGGACACCCCCAGACCCCCAGGGACACCCCCAGACCCACAGAGACACCCCCAGACCCCCCCAACCCTCCTCCCCAGTGTTCAGGGTGTAGGAGCGCAGCTTGTGCTCCCGCAGCAGCACCTGGGGTGAGGAGGGGGCTCCCTGAGACCCCCACGGACACCCCCAGACCCACACAGACACCCCCAGACCCCCAGGGACACCCCCAGACCCACAGAGACACCCCCAGACCCACACGGACACCCCCAGACCCACAGAGACCCCCCCAGACCCCCCAAACCCCCCTGAGACCCCCCCAGACCCCCCCCCAGCCCCCCACCTGCAGCATGTCCATGGTGACCCTGCCCTCGGCGCTCAGCACCCGCCCTTCCCTGCGGCCCCCTCCCCTCCCTGCAGCCCCCAGACCCCCCAAACCCCCCTGAGACCCCCCCAGACCCCCCTGAGACACCCCCAGACCCCCCCCAGACCCCCCCCCAGCCCCCCACCTGCAGCATGTCCATGGTGACCCTGCCCTCGGCGCTCAGCACCCGCCCTTCCCTGCGGCCCCC
>NW_028168393.1:0-22500 GCF_964237585.1 Gallinula chloropus
CAGGTACCTCCCAGGTTCCCGGCCCAACGAAAGCCCCCAGACCCAAATGGAGAGGGGCTGCTTGGGGGCCCCCTGGGGCCCCTTCAGGCCAGCTAGGTCTTTGGGTCCTGGCTCCTTCGCTTTGGGAGCAGTCGCTGGACGTTTGGCACGTTGGCCGGAGAGTGCTTCTCGGGCCGCGACCTGCAACCGGGCAGGTACCTCCCAGGTTCCCGGCCCAACGAAAGCCCCCAGACCCAAATGGAGAGGGGCTGCTTGGGGGCCCCCTGGGGCCCCTTCAGGCCAGCTAGGTCTTTGGGTCCTGGCTCCTTCGCTTTGGGAGCAGTCGCTGGACGTTTGGCACGTTGGCCGGAGAGTGCTTCTCGGGCCGCGACCTGCAACCGGGCAGGTACCTCCCAGGTTCCCGGCCCAACGAAAGCCCCCAGACCCAAATGGAGAGGGGCTGCTTGGGGGCCCCCTGGGGCCCCTTCAGGCCAGCTAGGTCTTTGGGTCCTGGCTCCTTCGCTTTGGGAGCAGTCGCTGGACGTTTGGCACGTTGGCCGGAGAGTGCTTCTCGGGCCGCGACCTGCAACCGGGCAGGTACCTCCCAGGTTCCCGGCCCAACGAAAGCCCCCAGACCCAAATGGAGAGGGGCTGCTTGGGGGCCCCCTGGGGCCCCTTCAGGCCAGCTAGGTCTTTGGGTCCTGGCTCCTTCGCTTTGGGAGCAGTCGCTGGACGTTTGGCACGTTGGCCGGAGAGTGCTTCTCGGGCCGCGACCTGCAACCGGGCAGGTACCTCCCAGGTTCCCGGCCCAACGAAAGCCCCCAGACCCAAATGGAGAGGGGCTGCTTGGGGGCCCCCTGGGGCCCCTTCAGGCCAGCTAGGTCTTTGGGTCCTGGCTCCTTCGCTTTGGGAGCAGTCGCTGGACGTTTGGCACGTTGGCCGGAGAGTGCTTCTCGGGCCGCGACCTGCAACCGGGCAGGTACCTCCCAGGTTCCCGGCCCAACGAAAGCCCCCAGACCCAAATGGAGAGGGGCTGCTTGGGGGCCCCCTGGGGCCCCTTCAGGCCAGCTAGGTCTTTGGGTCCTGGCTCCTTCGCTTTGGGAGCAGTCGCTGGACGTTTGGCACGTTGGCCGGAGAGTGCTTCTCGGGCCGCGACCTGCAACCGGGCAGGTACCTCCCAGGTTCCCGGCCCAACGAAAGCCCCCAGACCCAAATGGAGAGGGGCTGCTTGGGGGCCCCCTGGGGCCCCTTCAGGCCAGCTAGGTCTTTGGGTCCTGGCTCCTTCGCTTTGGGAGCAGTCGCTGGACGTTTGGCACGTTGGCCGGAGAGTGCTTCTCGGGCCGCGACCTGCAACCGGGCAGGTACCTCCCAGGTTCCCGGCCCAACGAAAGCCCCCAGACCCAAATGGAGAGGGGCTGCTTGGGGGCCCCCTGGGGCCCCTTCAGGCCAGCTAGGTCTTTGGGTCCTGGCTCCTTCGCTTTGGGAGCAGTCGCTGGACGTTTGGCACGTTGGCCGGAGAGTGCTTCTCGGGCCGCGACCTGCAACCGGGCAGGTACCTCCCAGGTTCCCGGCCCAACGAAAGCCCCCAGACCCAAATGGAGAGGGGCTGCTTGGGGGCCCCCTGGGGCCCCTTCAGGCCAGCTAGGTCTTTGGGTCCTGGCTCCTTCGCTTTGGGAGCAGTCGCTGGACGTTCGGCACGTTGGCCGGAGAGTGCTTCTCGGGCCGCGACCTGCAACCGGGCAGGTACCTCCCAGGTTCCCGGCCCAACGAAAGCCCCCAGACCCAAATGGAGAGGGGCTGCTTGGGGGCCCCCTGGGGCCCCTTCAGGCCAGCTAGGTCTTTGGGTCCTGGCTCCTTCGCTTTGGGAGCAGTCGCTGGACGTTTGGCACGTTGGCCGGAGAGTGCTTCTCGGGCCGCGACCTGCAACCGGGCAGGTACCTCCCAGGTTCCCGGCCCAACGAAAGCCCCCAGACCCAAATGGAGAGGGGCTGCTTGGGGCCCCCTGGGGCCCCTTCAGGCCAGCTAGGTCTTTGGGTCCTGGCTCCTTCGCTTTGGGAGCAGTCGCTGGACGTTGGGCACGTTGGCCGGAGAGTGCTTCTCGGGCCGCGACCTGCAACCGGGCAGGTACCTCCCAGGTTCCCGGCCCAACGAAAGCCCCCAGACCCAAATGGAGAGGGGCTGCTTGGGGGCCCCCTGGGGCCCCTTCAGGCCAGCTAGGTCTTTGGGTCCTGGCTCCTTCGCTTTGGGAGCAGTCGCTGGACGTTTGGCACGTTGGCCGGAGAGTGCTTCTCGGGCCGCGACCTGCAACCGGGCAGGTACCTCCCAGGTTCCCGGCCCAACGAAAGCCCCCAGACCCAAATGGAGAGGGGCTGCTTGGGGGCCCCCTGGGGCCCCTTCAGGCCAGCTAGGTCTTTGGGTCCTGGCTCCTTCGCTTTGGGAGCAGTCGCTGGACGTTCGGCACGTTGGCCGGAGAGTGCTTCTCGGGCCGCGACCTGCAACCGGGCAGGTACCTCCCAGGTTCCCGGCCCAACGAAAGCCCCCAGACCCAAATGGAGAGGGGCTGCTTGGGGGCCCCCTGGGGCCCCTTCAGGCCAGCTAGGTCTTTGGGTCCTGGCTCCTTCGCTTTGGGAGCAGTCGCTGGACGTTTGGCACGTTGGCCGGAGAGTGCTTCTCGGGCCGCGACCTGCAACCGGGCAGGTACCTCCCAGGTTCCCGGCCCAACGAAAGCCCCCAGACCCAAATGGAGAGGGGCTGCTTGGGGGCCCCCTGGGGCCCCTTCAGGCCAGCTAGGTCTTTGGGTCCTGGCTCCTTCGCTTTGGGAGCAGTCGCTGGACGTTCGGCACGTTGGCCGGAGAGTGCTTCTCGGGCCGCGACCTGCAACCGGGCAGGTACCTCCCAGGTTCCCGGCCCAACGAAAGCCCCCAGACCCAAATGGAGAGGGGCTGCTTGGGGGCCCCCTGGGGCCCCTTCAGGCCAGCTAGGTCTTTGGGTCCTGGCTCCTTCGCTTTGGGAGCAGTCGCTGGACGTTTGGCACGTTGGCCGGAGAGTGCTTCTCGGGCCGCGACCTGCAACCGGGCAGGTACCTCCCAGGTTCCCGGCCCAACGAAAGCCCCCAGACCCAAATGGAGAGGGGCTGCTTGGGGGCCCCCTGGGGCCCCTTCAGGCCAGCTAGGTCTTTGGGTCCTGGCTCCTTCGCTTTGGGAGCAGTCGCTGGACGTTCGGCACGTTGGCCGGAGAGTGCTTCTCGGGCCGCGACCTGCAACCGGGCAGGTACCTCCCAGGTTCCCGGCCCAACGAAAGCCCCCAGACCCAAATGGAGAGGGGCTGCTTGGGGGCCCCCTGGGGCCCCTTCAGGCCAGCTAGGTCTTTGGGTCCTGGCTCCTTCGCTTTGGGAGCAGTCGCTGGACGTTTGGCACGTTGGCCGGAGAGTGCTTCTCGGGCCGCGACCTGCAACCGGGCAGGTACCTCCCAGGTTCCCGGCCCAACGAAAGCCCCCAGACCCAAATGGAGAGGGGCTGCTTGGGGGCCCCCTGGGGCCCCTTCAGGCCAGCTAGGTCTTTGGGTCCTGGCTCCTTCGCTTTGGGAGCAGTCGCTGGACGTTTGGCACGTTGGCCGGAGAGTGCTTCTCGGGCCGCGACCTGCAACCGGGCAGGTACCTCCCAGGTTCCCGGCCCAACGAAAGCCCCCAGACCCAAATGGAGAGGGGCTGCTTGGGGGCCCCCTGGGGCCCCTTCAGGCCAGCTAGGTCTTTGGGTCCTGGCTCCTTCGCTTTGGGAGCAGTCGCTGGACGTTTGGCACGTTGGCCGGAGAGTGCTTCTCGGGCCGCGACCTGCAACCGGGCAGGTACCTCCCAGGTTCCCGGCCCAACGAAAGCCCCCAGACCCAAATGGAGAGGGGCTGCTTGGGGGCCCCCTGGGGCCCCTTCAGGCCAGCTAGGTCTTTGGGTCCTGGCTCCTTCGCTTTGGGAGCAGTCGCTGGACGTTTGGCACGTTGGCCGGAGAGTGCTTCTCGGGCCGCGACCTGCAACCGGGCAGGTACCTCCCAGGTTCCCGGCCCAACGAAAGCCCCCAGACCCAAATGGAGAGGGGCTGCTTGGGGCCCCCTGGGGCCCCTTCAGGCCAGCTAGGTCTTTGGGTCCTGGCTCCTTCGCTTTGGGAGCAGTCGCTGGACGTTTGGCACGTTGGCCGGAGAGTGCTTCTCGGGCCGCGACCTGCAACCGGGCAGGTAGCTCCCAGGTTCCCGGCCCAACGAAAGCCCCCAGACCCAAATGGAGAGGGGCTGCTTGGGGGCCCCCTGGGGCCCCTTCAGGCCAGCTAGGTCTTTGGGTCCTGGCTCCTTCGCTTTGGGAGCAGTCGCTGGACGTTTGGCACGTTGGCCGGAGAGTGCTTCTCGGGCCGCGACCTGCAACCGGGCAGGTACCTCCCAGGTTCCCGGCCCAACGAAAGCCCCCAGACCCAAATGGAGAGGGGCTGCTTGGGGGCCCCCTGGGGCCCCTTCAGGCCAGCTAGGTCTTTGGGTCCTGGCTCCTTCGCTTTGGGAGCAGTCGCTGGACGTTCGGCACGTTGGCCGGAGAGTGCTTCTCGGGCCGCGACCTGCAACCGGGCAGGTACCTCCCAGGTTCCCGGCCCAACGAAAGCCCCCAGACCCAAATGGAGAGGGGCTGCTTGGGGGCCCCCTGGGGCCCCTTCAGGCCAGCTAGGTCTTTGGGTCCTGGCTCCTTCGCTTTGGGAGCAGTCGCTGGACGTTGGGCACATTGGCCGGAGAGTGCTTCTCGGGCCGCGACCTGCAACCGGGCAGGTACCTCCCAGGTTCCCGGCCCAACGAAAGCCCCCAGACCCAAATGGAGAGGGCCTGCTTGGGGGCCCCCTGGGGCCCCTTCAGGCCAGCTAGGTCTTTGGGTCCTGGCTCCTTCGCTTTGGGAGCAGTCGCTGGACGTTTGGCACGTTGGCCGGAGAGTGCTTCTCGGGCCGCGACCTGCAACCGGGCAGGTACCTCCCAGGTTCCCGGCCCAACGAAAGCCCCCAGACCCAAATGGAGAGGGGCTGCTTGGGGGCCCCCTGGGGCCCCTTCAGGCCAGCTAGGTCTTTGGGTCCTGGCTCCTTCGCTTTGGGAGCAGTCGCTGGACGTTCAGCACGTTGGCCGGAGAGTGCTTCTCGGGCCGCGACCTGCAACCGGGCAGGTACCTCCCAGGTTCCCGGCCCAACGAAAGCCCCCAGACCCAAATGGAGAGGGGCTGCTTGGGGGCCCCCTGGGGCCCCTTCAGGCCAGCTAGGTCTTTGGGTCCTGGCTCCTTCGCTTTGGGAGCAGTCGCTGGACGTTTGGCACGTTGGCCGGAGAGTGCTTCTCGGGCCGCGACCTGCAACCGGGCAGGTACCTCCCAGGTTCCCGGCCCAACGAAAGCCCCCAGACCCAAATGGAGAGGGGCTGCTTGGGGGCCCCCTGGGGCCCCTTCAGGCCAGCTAGGTCTTTGGGTCCTGGCTCCTTCGCTTTGGGAGCAGTCGCTGGACGTTCGGCACGTTGGCCGGAGAGTGCTTCTCGGGCCGCGACCTGCAACCGGGCAGGTACCTCCCAGGTTCCCGGCCCAACGAAAGCCCCCAGACCCAAATGGAGAGGGGCTGCTTGGGGGCCCCCTGGGGCCCCTTCAGGCCAGCTAGGTCTTTGTGTCCTGGCTCCTTCGCTTTGGGAGCAGTCGCTGGACGTTGGGCACGTTGGCCGGAGAGTGCTTCTCGGGCCGCGACCTGCAACCGGGCAGGTACCTCCCAGGTTCCCGGCCCAACGAAAGCCCCCAGACCCAAATGGAGAGGGGCTGCTTGGGGGCCCCCTGGGGCCCCTTCAGGCCAGCTAGGTCTTTGGGTCCTGGCTCCTTCGCTTTGGGAGCAGTCGCTGGACGTTTGGCACGTTGGCCGGAGAGTGCTTCTCGGGCCGCGACCTGCAACCGGGCAGGTACCTCCCAGGTTCCCGGCCCAACGAAAGCCCCCAGACCCAAATGGAGAGGGGCTGCTTGGGGGCCCCCTGGGGCCCCTTCAGGCCAGCTAGGTCTTTGGGTCCTGGCTCCTTCGCTTTGGGAGCAGTTGCTGGACGTTTGGCACGTTGGCCGGAGAGTGCTTCTCGGGCCGCGACCTGCAACCGGGCAGGTACCTCCCAGGTTCCCGGCCCAACGAAAGCCCCCAGACCCAAATGGAGAGGGGCTGCTTGGGGGCCCCCTGGGGCCCCTTCAGGCCAGCTAGGTCTTTGGGTCCTGGCTCCTTCGCTTTGGGAGCAGTCGCTGGACGTTCGGCACGTTGGCCGGAGAGTGCTTCTCGGGCCGCGACCTGCAACCGGGCAGGTACCTCCCAGGTTCCCGGCCCAACGAAAGCCCCCAGACCCAAATGGAGAGGGGCTGCTTGGGGGCCCCCTGGGGCCCCTTCAGGCCAGCTAGGTCTTTGGGTCCTGGCTCCTTTGCTTTGGGAGCAGTCGCTGGACGTTTGGCACGTTGGCCGGAGAGTGCTTCTCGGGCCGCGACCTGCAACCGGGCAGGTACCTCCCAGGTTCCCGGCCCAACGAAAGCCCCCAGACCCAAATGGAGAGGGGCTGCTTGGGGGCCCCCTGGGGCCCCTTCAGGCCAGCTAGGTCTTTGGGTCCTGGCTCCTTCGCTTTGGGAGCAGTCGCTGGACGTTTGGCACGTTGGCCGGAGAGTGCTTCTCGGGCCGCGACCTGCAACCGGGCAGGTACCTCCCAGGTTCCCGGCCCAACGAAAGCCCCCAGACCCAAATGGAGAGGGGCTGCTTGGGGGCCCCCTGGGGCCCCTTCAGGCCAGCTAGGTCTTTGGGTCCTGGCTCCTTCGCTTTGGGAGCAGTCGCTGGACGTTCGGCACGTTGGCCAGAGAGTGCTTCTCGGGCCGCGACCTGCAACCGGGCAGGTACCTCCCAGGTTCCCGGCCCAACGAAAGCCCCCAGACCCAAATGGAGAGGGGCTGCTTGGGGGCCCCCTGGGGCCCCTTCAGGCCAGCTAGGTCTTTGGGTCCTGGCTCCTTCGCTTTGGGAGCAGTCGCTGGACGTTTGGCACGTTGGCCGGAGAGTGCTTCTCGGGCCGCGACCTGCAACCGGGCAGGTACCTCCCAGGTTCCCGGCCCAACGAAAGCCCCCAGACCCAAATGGAGAGGGGCTGCTTGGGGGCCCCCTGGGGCCCCTTCAGGCCAGCTAGGTCTTTGGGTCCTGGCTCCTTCGCTTTGGGAGCAGTCGCTGGACGTTTGGCACGTTGGCCGGAGAGTGCTTCTCGGGCCGCGACCTGCAACCGGGCAGGTACCTCCCAGGTTCCCGGCCCAACGAAAGCCCCCAGACCCAAATGGAGAGGGGCTGCTTGGGGGCCCCCTGGGGCCCCTTCAGGCCAGCTAGGTCTTTGGGTCCTGGCTCCTTCGCTTTGGGAGCAGTCGCTGGACGTTGGGCACGTTGGCCGGAGAGTGCTTCTCGGGCCGCGACCTGCAACCGGGCAGGTACCTCCCAGGTTCCCGGCCCAACGAAAGCCCCCAGACCCAAATGGAGAGGGGCTGCTTGGGGGCCCCCTGGGGCCCCTTCAGGCCAGCTAGGTCTTTGGGTCCTGGCTCCTTTGCTTTGGGAGCAGTCGCTGGACGTTTGGCACGTTGGCCGGAGAGTGCTTCTCGGGCCGCGACCTGCAACCGGGCAGGTACCTCCCAGGTTCCCGGCCCAACGAAAGCCCCCAGACCCAAATGGAGAGGGGCTGCTTGGGGGCCCCCTGGGGCCCCTTCAGGCCAGCTAGGTCTTTGGGTCCTGGCTCCTTCGCTTTGGGAGCAGTCGCTGGACGTTTGGCACGTTGGCCGGAGAGTGCTTCTCGGGCCGCGACCTGCAACCGGGCAGGTACCTCCCAGGTTCCCGGCCCAACGAAAGCCCCCAGACCCAAATGGAGAGGGGCTGCTTGGGGGCCCCCTGGGGCCCCTTCAGGCCAGCTAGGTCTTTGGGTCCTGGCTCCTTCGCTTTGGGAGCAGTCGCCTGGACGTTTGGCACGTTGGCCGGAGAGTGCTTCTCGGGCCGCGACCTGCAACCGGGCAGGTACCTCCCAGGTTCCCGGCCCAACGAAAGCCCCCAGACCCAAATGGAGAGGGCCTGCTTGGGGGCCCCCTGGGGCCCCTTCAGGCCAGCTAGGTCTTTGGGTCCTGGCTCCTTCGCTTTGGGAGCAGTCGCTGGACGTTTGGCACGTTGGCCGGAGAGTGCTTCTCGGGCCGCGACCTGCAACCGGGCAGGTACCTCCCAGGTTCCCGGCCCAACGAAAGCCCCCAGACCCAAATGGAGAGGGGCTGCTTGGGGGCCCCCTGGGGCCCCTTCAGGCCAGCTAGGTCTTTGGGTCCTGGCTCCTTCGCTTTGGGAGCAGTCGCTGGACGTTTGGCACGTTGGCCGGAGAGTGCTTCTCGGGCCGCGACCTGCAACCGGGCAGGTACCTCCCAGGTTCCCGGCCCAACGAAAGCCCCCAGACCCAAATGGAGAGGGGCTGCTTGGGGGCCCCCTGGGGCCCCTTCAGGCCAGCTAGGTCTTTGGGTCCTGGCTCCTTTGCTTTGGGAGCAGTCGCTGGACGTTTGGCACGTTGGCCGGAGAGTGCTTCTCGGGCCGCGACCTGCAACCGGGCAGGTACCTCCCAGGTTCCCGGCCCAACGAAAGCCCCCAGACCCAAATGGAGAGGGGCTGCTTGGGGGCCCCCTGGGGCCCCTTCAGGCCAGCTAGGTCTTTGGGTCCTGGCTCCTTCGCTTTGGGAGCAGTCGCTGGACGTTTGGCACGTTGGCCGGAGAGTGCTTCTCGGGCCGCGACCTGCAACCGGGCAGGTACCTCCCAGGTTCCCGGCCCAACGAAAGCCCCCAGACCCAAATGGAGAGGGGCTGCTTGGGGGCCCCCTGGGGCCCCTTCAGGCCAGCTAGGTCTTTGGGTCCTGGCTCCTTCGCTTTGGGAGCAGTCGCTGGACGTTTGGCACGTTGGCCGGAGAGTGCTTCTCGGGCCGCGACCTGCAACCGGGCAGGTACCTCCCAGGTTCCCGGCCCAACGAAAGCCCCCAGACCCAAATGGAGAGGGGCTGCTTGGGGGCCCCCTGGGGCCCCTTCAGGCCAGCTAGGTCTTTGGGTCCTGGCTCCTTCGCTTTGGGAGCAGTCGCTGGACGTTTGGCACGTTGGCCGGAGAGTGCTTTCGGGCCGCGACCTGCAACCGGGCAGGTACCTCCCAGGTTCCCGGCCCAACGAAAGCCCCCAGACCCAAATGGAGAGGGGCTGCTTGGGGGCCCCCTGGGGCCC
This sequence comes from Gallinula chloropus, assembly GCF_964237585.1. Classification (NCBI taxonomy): domain Eukaryota; kingdom Metazoa; phylum Chordata; class Aves; order Gruiformes; family Rallidae; genus Gallinula; species Gallinula chloropus. The sequence goes on from NW_028168393.1 coordinate 9,248, forward strand.
CTTCAGGCCAGCTAGGTCTTTGGGTCCTGGCTCCTTCGCTTTGGGAGCAGTCGCTGGACGTTTGGCACGTTGGCCGGAGAGTGCTTCTCGGGCCGCGACCTGCAACCGGGCAGGTACCTCCCAGGTTCCCGGCCCAACGAAAGCCCCCAGACCCAAATGGAGAGGGGCTGCTTGGGGGCCCCCTGGGGCCCCTTCAGGCCAGCTAGGTCTTTGGGTCCTGGCTCCTTCGCTTTGGGAGCAGTCGCTGGACGTTTGGCACGTTGGCCGGAGAGTGCTTCTCGGGCCGCGACCTGCAACCGGGCAGGTACCTCCCAGTCCCGGCCCAACGAAAGCCCCCAGACCCAAATGGAGAGGGGCTGCTTGGGGGCCCCCTGGGGCCCCTTCAGGCCAGCTAGGTCTTTGGGTCCTGGCTCCTTCGCTTTGGGAGCAGTCGCTGGACGTTTGGCACGTTGGCCGGAGAGTGCTTCTCGGGCCGCGACCTGCAACCGGGCAGGTACCTCCCAGGTTCCCGGCCCAACGAAAGCCCCCAGACCCAAATGGAGAGGGGCTGCTTGGGGGCCCCCTGGGGCCCCTTCAGGCCAGCTAGGTCTTTGGGTCCTGGCTCCTTCGCTTTGGGAGCAGTCGCTGGACGTTTGGCACGTTGGCCGGAGAGTGCTTCTCGGGCCGCGACCTGCAACCGGGCAGGTACCTCCCAGGTTCCCGGCCCAACGAAAGCCCCCAGACCCAAATGGAGAGGGGCTGCTTGGGGGCCCCCTGGGGCCCCTTCAGGCCAGCTACGTCTTTGGGTCCTGGCTCCTTCGCTTTGGGAGCAGTCGCTGGACGTTCGGCACGTTGGCCGGAGAGTGCTTCTCGGGCCGCGACCTGCAACCGGGCAGGTACCTCCCAGGTTCCCGGCCCAACGAAAGCCCCCAGACCCAAATGGAGAGGGGCTGCTTGGGGGCCCCCTGGGGCCCCTTCAGGCCAGCTAGGTCTTTGGGTCCTGGCTCCTTCGCTTTGGGAGCAGTCGCTGGACGTTGGCACGTTGGCCGGAGAGTGCTTCTCGGGCCGCGACCTGCAACCGGGCAGGTACCTCCCAGGTTCCCGGCCCAACGAAAGCCCCCAGACCCAAATGGAGAGGGGCTGCTTGGGGGCCCCCTGGGGCCCCTTCAGGCCAGCTAGGTCTTTGGGTCCTGGCTCCTTCGCTTTGGGAGCAGTCGCTGGACGTTTGGCACGTTGGCCGGAGAGTGCTTCTCGGGCCGCGACCTGCAACCGGGCAGGTACCTCCCAGGTTCCCGGCCCAACGAAAGCCCCCAGACCCAAATGGAGAGGGGCTGCTTGGGGGCCCCCTGGGGCCCCTTCAGGCCAGCTAGGTCTTTGGGTCCTGGCTCCTTCGCTTTGGGAGCAGTCGCTGGACGTTTGGCACGTTGGCCGGAGAGTGCTTCTCGGGCCGCGACCTGCAACCGGGCAGGTACCTCCCAGGTTCCCGGCCCAACGAAAGCCCCCAGACCCAAATGGAGAGGGGCTGCTTGGGGGCCCCCTGGGGCCCCTTCAGGCCAGCTAGGTCTTTGGGTCCTGGCTCCTTCGCTTTGGGAGCAGTCGCCGGACGTTTGGCACGTTGGCCGGAGAGTGCTTCTCGGGCCGCGACCTGCAACCGGGCAGGTACCTCCCAGGTTCCCGGCCCAACGAAAGCCCCCAGACCCAAATGGAGAGGGGCTGCTTGGGGCCCCCTGGGGCCCTTCAGGCCAGCTAGGTCTTTGGGTCCTGGCTCCTTCGCTTTGGGAGCAGTCGCTGGACGTTTGGCACGTTGGCCGGAGAGTGCTTCTCGGGCCGCGACCTGCAACCGGGCAGGTACCTCCCAGGTTCCCGGCCCAACGAAAGCCCCCAGACCCAAATGGAGAGGGGCTGCTTGGGGGCCCCCTGGGGCCCCTTCAGGCCAGCTAGGTCTTTGGGTCCTGGCTCCTTCGCTTTGGGAGCAGTCGCTGGACGTTCAGCACGTTGGCCGGAGAGTGCTTCTCGGGCCGCGACCTGCAACCGGGCAGGTACCTCCCAGGTTCCCGGCCCAACGAAAGCCCCCAGACCCAAATGGAGAGGGGCTGCTTGGGGGCCCCCTGGGGCCCCTTCAGGCCAGCTAGGTCTTTGGGTCCTGGCTCTTCGCTTTGGGAGCAGTCGCTGGACGTTCGGCACGTTGGCCGGAGAGTGCTTCTCGGGCCGCGACCTGCAACCGGGCAGGTACCTCCCAGGTTCCCGGCCCAACGAAAGCCCCCAGACCCAAATGGAGAGGGGCTGCTTGGGGGCCCCCTGGGGCCCCTTCAGGCCAGCTAGGTCTTTGGGTCCTGGCTCCTTCGCTTTGGGAGCAGTCGCTGGACGTTCGGCACGTTGGCCGGAGAGTGCTTCTCGGGCCGCGACCTGCAACCGGGCAGGTACCTCCCAGGTTCCCGGCCCAACGAAAGCCCCCAGACCCAAATGGAGAGGGGCTGCTTGGGGGCCCCCTGGGGCCCCTTCAGGCCAGCTAGGTCTTTGGGTCCTGGCTCCTTCGCTTTGGGAGCAGTCGCTGGACGTTCGGCACGTTGGCCGGAGAGTGCTTCTCGGGCCGCGACCTGCAACCGGGCAGGTACCTCCCAGGTTCCCGGCCCAACGAAAGCCCCCAGACCCAAATGGAGAGGGGCTGCTTGGGGGCCCCCTGGGGCCCCTTCAGGCCAGCTAGGTCTTTGGGTCCTGGCTCCTTCGCTTTGGGAGCAGTTGCTGGACGTTTGGCACGTTGGCCGGAGAGTGCTTCTCGGGCCGCGACCTGCAACCGGGCAGGTACCTCCCAGGTTCCCGGCCCAACGAAAGCCCCCAGACCCGAATGGAGAGGGGCTGCTTGGGGGCCCCCTGGGGCCCCTTCAGGCCAGCTAGGTCTTTGGGTCCTGGCTCCTTCGCTTTGGGAGCAGTCGCTGGACGTTCGGCACGTTGGCCGGAGAGTGCTTCTCGGGCCGCGACCTGCAACCGGGCAGGTACCTCCCAGGTTCCCGGCCCAACGAAAGCCCCCAGACCCAAATGGAGAGGGGCTGCTTGGGGGCCCCCTGGGGCCCCTTCAGGCCAGCTAGGTCTTTGGGTCCTGGCTCCTTCGCTTTGGGAGCAGTCGCTGGACGTTTGGCACGTTGGCCGGAGAGTGCTTCTCGGGCCGCGACCTGCAACCGGGCAGGTACCTCCCAGGTTCCCGGCCCAACGAAAGCCCCCAGACCCAAATGGAGAGGGGCTGCTTGGGGGCCCCCTGGGGCCCCTTCAGGCCAGCTAGGTCTTTGGGTCCTGGCTCCTTCGCTTTGGGAGCAGTCGCCGGACGTTTGGCACGTTGGCCGGAGAGTGCTTCTCGGGCCGCGACCTGCAACCGGGCAGGTACCTCCCAGGTTCCCGGCCCAACGAAAGCCCCCAGACCCAAATGGAGAGGGGCTGCTTGGGGGCCCCCTGGGGCCCCTTCAGGCCAGCTAGGTCTTTGGGTCCTGGCTCCTTCGCTTTGGGAGCAGTCGCTGGACGTTTGGCACGTTGGCCGGAGAGTGCTTCTCGGGCCGCGACCTGCAACCGGGCAGGTACCTCCCAGGTTCCCGGCCCAACGAAAGCCCCCAGACCCAAATGGAGAGGGGCTGCTTGGGGGCCCCCTGGGGCCCCTTCAGGCCAGCTAGGTCTTTGGGTCCTGGCTCCTTCGCTTTGGGAGCAGTCGCTGGACGTTCAGCACGTTGGCCGGAGAGTGCTTCTCGGGCCGCGACCTGCAACCGGGCAGGTACCTCCCAGGTTCCCGGCCCAACGAAAGCCCCCAGACCCAAATGGAGAGGGGCTGCTTGGGGGCCCCCTGGGGCCCCTTCAGGCCAGCTAGGTCTTTGGGTCCTGGCTCCTTCGCTTTGGGAGCAGTCGCTGGACGTTCGGCACGTTGGCCGGAGAGTGCTTCTCGGGCCGCGACCTGCAACCGGGCAGGTACCTCCCAGGTTCCCGGCCCAACGAAAGCCCCCAGACCCAAATGGAGAGGGGCTGCTTGGGGGCCCCCTGGGGCCCCTTCAGGCCAGCTAGGTCTTTGGGTCCTGGCTCCTTCGCTTTGGGAGCAGTCGCTGGACGTTCGGCACGTTGGCCGGAGAGTGCTTCTCGGGCCGCGACCTGCAACCGGGCAGGTACCTCCCAGGTTCCCGGCCCAACGAAAGCCCCCAGACCCAAATGGAGAGGGGCTGCTTGGGGGCCCCCTGGGGCCCCTTCAGGCCAGCTAGGTCTTTGGGTCCTGGCTCCTTCGCTTTGGGAGCAGTCGCTGGACGTTCGGCACGTTGGCCGGAGAGTGCTTCTCGGGCCGCGACCTGCAACCGGGCAGGTACCTCCCAGGTTCCCGGCCCAACGAAAGCCCCCAGACCCAAATGGAGAGGGGCTGCTTGGGGGCCCCCTGGGGCCCCTTCAGGCCAGCTAGGTCTTTGGGTCCTGGCTCCTTCGCTTTGGGAGCAGTTGCTGGACGTTTGGCACGTTGGCCGGAGAGTGCTTCTCGGGCCGCGACCTGCAACCGGGCAGGTACCTCCCAGGTTCCCGGCCCAACGAAAGCCCCCAGACCCGAATGGAGAGGGGCTGCTTGGGGGCCCCCTGGGGCCCCTTCAGGCCAGCTAGGTCTTTGGGTCCTGGCTGCTTCGCTTTGGGAGCAGTCGCTGGACGTTCGGCACGTTGGCCGGAGAGTGCTTCTCGGGCCGCGACCTGCAACCGGGCAGGTACCTCCCAGGTTCCCGGCCCAACGAAAGCCCCCAGACCCAAATGGAGAGGGGCTGCTTGGGGGCCCCCTGGGGCCCCTTCAGGCCAGCTAGGTCTTTGGGTCCTGGCTCCTTCGCTTTGGGAGCAGTCGCTGGACGTTTGGCACGTTGGCCGGAGAGTGCTTCTCGGGCCGCGACCTGCAACCGGGCAGGTACCTCCCAGGTTCCCGGCCCAACGAAAGCCCCCAGACCCAAATGGAGAGGGGCTGCTTGGGGGCCCCCTGGGGCCCCTTCAGGCCAGCTAGGTCTTTGGGACCTGGCTGCTTCGCTTTGGGAGCAGTCGCTGGACGTTCGGCACGTTGGCCGGAGAGTGCTTCTCGGGCCGCGACCTGCAACCGGGCAGGTACCTCCCAGGTTCCCGGCCCAACGAAAGCCCCCAGACCCAAATGGAGAGGGGCTGCTTGGGGGCCCCCTGGGGCCCCTTCAGGCCAGCTAGGTCTTTGGGTCCTGGCTGCTTCGCTTTGGGAGCAGTCGCTGGACGTTTGGCACGTTGGCCGGAGAGTGCTTCTCGGGCCGCGACCTGCAACCGGGCAGGTACCTCCCAGGTTCCCGGCCCAACGAAAGCCCCCAGACCCAAATGGAGAGGGGCTGCTTGGGGGCCCCCTGGGGCCCCTTCAGGCCAGCTAGGTCTTTGGGTCCTGGCTCCTTCGCTTTGGGAGCAGTCGCTGGACGTTTGGCACGTTGGCCGGAGAGTGCTTCTCGGGCCGCGACCTGCAACCGGGCAGGTACCTCCCAGGTTCCCGGCCCAACGAAAGCCCCCAGACCCAAATGGAGAGGGGCTGCTTGGGGGCCCCCTGGGGCCCCTTCAGGCCAGCTAGGTCTTTGGGTCCTGGCTCCTTCGCTTTGGGAGCAGTCGCTGGACGTTCGGCACGTTGGCCGGAGAGTGCTTCTCGGGCCGTGACCTGCAACCGGGCAGGTACCTCCCAGGTTCCCGGCCCAACGAAAGCCCCCAGACCCAAATGGAGAGGGGCTGCTTGGGGGCCCCCTGGGGCCCCTTCAGGCCAGCTAGGTCTTTGGGTCCTGGCTCCTTCGCTTTGGGAGCAGTCGCTGGACGTTCGGCACGTTGGCCGGAGAGTGCTTCTCGGGCCGCGACCTGCAACCGGGCAGGTACCTCCCAGGTTCCCGGCCCAACGAAAGCCCCCAGACCCAAATGGAGAGGGGCTGCTTGGGGGCCCCCTGGGGCCCCTTCAGGCCAGCTAGGTCTTTGGGTCCTGGCTCCTTCGCTTTGGGAGCAGTCGCTGGACGTTCGGCACGTTGGCCGGAGAGTGCTTCTCGGGCCGCGACCTGCAACCGGGCAGGTACCTCCCAGGTTCCCGGCCCAACGAAAGCCCCCAGACCCAAATGGAGAGGGGCTGCTTGGGGGCCCCCTGGGGCCCCTTCAGGCCAGCTAGGTCTTTGGGTCCTGGCTCCTTCGCTTTGGGAGCAGTCGCTGGACGTTCGGCACGTTGGCCGGAGAGTGCTTCTCGGGCCGCGACCTGCAACCGGGCAGGTACCTCCCAGGTTCCCGAACCAACGAAAGCCCCCAGACCCAAATGGAGAGGGGCTGCTGGGGGGCCCCCTGGGGCCCCTTCAGGCCAGCTAGGTCTTTGGGTCCTGGCTCCTTCGCTTTGGGAGCAGTCGCTGGACGTTTGGCACGTTGGCCGGAGAGTGCTTCTCGGGCCGCGACCTGCAACCGGGCAGGTACCTCCCAGGTTCCCGGCCCAACGAAAGCCCCCAGACCCAAATGGAGAGGGGCTGCTTGGGGGCCCCCTGGGGCCCCTTCAGGCCAGCTAGGTCTTTGGGTCCTGGCTCCTTCGCTTTGGGAGCAGTCGCTGGATGTTCGGCACGTTGGCCGGAGAGTGCTTCTCGGGCCGCGACCTGCAACCGGGCAGGTACCTCCCAGGTTCCCGGCCCAACGAAAGCCCCCAGACCCAAATGGAGAGGGGCTGCTTGGGGGCCCCCTGGGGCCCCTTCAGGCCAGCTAGGTCTTTGGGTCCTGGCTCCTTCGCTTTGGGAGCAGTCGCTGGACGTTCGGCACGTTGGCCGGAGAGTGCTTCTCGAGCCGCGACCTGCAACCGGGCAGGTACCTCCCAGGTTCCCGGCCCAACGAAAGCCCCCAGACCCAAATGGAGAGGGGCTGCTTGGGGGCCCCCTGGGGCCCCTTCAGGCCAGCTAGGTCTTTGGGTCCTGGCTCCTTCGCTTTGGGAGCAGTCGCTGGACGTTTGGCACGTTGGCCGGAGAGTGCTTCTCGGGCCGCGACCTGCAACCGGGCAGGTACCTCCCAGGTTCCCGGCCCAACGAAAGCCCCCAGACCCAAATGGAGAGGGGCTGCTTGGGGGCCCCCTGGGGCCCCTTCAGGCCAGCTAGGTCTTTGTGTCCTGGCTCCTTCGCTTTGGGAGCAGTCGCTGGACGTTCGGCACGTTGGCTGGAGAGTGCTTCTCGGGCCGCGACCTGCAACCGGGCAGGTACCTCCCAGGTTCCCGGCCCAACGAAAGCCCCCAGACCCAAATGGAGAGGGGCTGCTTGGGGGCCCCCTGGGGCCCCTTCAGGCCAGCTAGGTCTTTGGGTCCTGGCTCCTTCGCTTTGGGAGCAGTCGCTGGACGTTCGGCACGTTGGCCGGAGAGTGCTTCTCGGGCCGCGACCTGCAACCGGGCAGGTACCTCCCAGGTTCCCGGCCCAACGAAAGCCCCCAGACCCAAATGGAGAGGGGCTGCTTGGGGGCCCCCTGGGGCCCCTTCAGGCCAGCTAGGTCTTTGGGTCCTGGCTCCTTCGCTTTGGGAGCAGTCGCTGGACGTTTGGCACGTTGGCCGGAGAGTGCTTCTCGGGCCGCGACCTGCAACCGGGCAGGTACCTCCCAGGTTCCCGGCCCAACGAAAGCCCCCAGACCCAAATGGAGAGGGGCTGCTTGGGGGCCCCCTGGGGCCCCTTCAGGCCAGCTAGGTCTTTGTGTCCTGGCTCCTTCGCTTTGGGAGCAGTCGCTGGACGTTCGGCACGTTGGCCGGAGAGTGCTTCTCGGGCCGCGACCTGCAACCGGGCAGGTACCTCCCAGGTTCCCGGCCCAACGAAAGCCCCCAGACCCAAATGGAGAGGGGCTGCTTGGGGGCCCCCTGGGGCCCCTTCAGGCCAGCTAGGTCTTTGGGTCCTGGCTCCTTCGCTTTGGGAGCAGTCGCTGGACGTTCGGCACGTTGGCCGGAGAGTGCTTCTCGAGCCGCGACCTGCAACCGGGCAGGTACCTCCCAGGTTCCCGGCCCAACGAAAGCCCCCAGACCCAAATGGAGAGGGGCTGCTTGGGGGCCCCCTGGGGCCCCTTCAGGCCAGCTAGGTCTTTGGGTCCTGGCTCCTTCGCTTTGGGAGCAGTCGCTGGACGTTTGGCACGTTGGCCGGAGAGTGCTTCTCGGGCCGCGACCTGCAACCGGGCAGGTACCTCCCAGGTTCCCGGCCCAACGAAAGCCCCCAGACCCAAATGGAGAGGGGCTGCTTGGGGGCCCCCTGGGGCCCCTTCAGGCCAGCTAGGTCTTTGTGTCCTGGCTCCTTCGCTTTGGGAGCAGTCGCTGGACGTTCGGCACGTTGGCTGGAGAGTGCTTCTCGGGCCGCGACCTGCAACCGGGCAGGTACCTCCCAGGTTCCCGGCCCAACGAAAGCCCCCAGACCCAAATGGAGAGGGGCTGCTTGGGGGCCCCCTGGGGCCCCTTCAGGCCAGCTAGGTCTTTGGGTCCTGGCTCCTTCGCTTTGGGAGCAGTCGCTGGACGTTCGGCACGTTGGCCGGAGAGTGCTTCTCGGGCCGCGACCTGCAACCGGGCAGGTACCTCCCAGGTTCCCGGCCCAACGAAAGCCCCCAGACCCAAATGGAGAGGGGCTGCTTGGGGGCCCCCTGGGGCCCCTTCAGGCCAGCTAGGTCTTTGGGTCCTGGCTCCTTCGCTTTGGGAGCAGTCGCTGGACGTTCGGCACGTTGGCCGGAGAGTGCTTCTCGGGCCGCGACCTGCAACCGGGCAGGTACCTCCCAGGTTCCTGGCCCAACGAAAGCCCCCAGACCCAAATGGAGAGGGGCTGCTTGGGGGCCCCCTGGGGCCCCTTCAGGCCAGCTAGGTCTTTGGGTCCTGGCTCCTTCGCTTTGGGAGCAGTCGCTGGACGTTCGGCACGTTGGCCGGAGAGTGCTTCTCGGGCCGCGACCTGCAACCGGGCAGGTACCTCCCAGGTTCCCGGCCCAACGAAAGCCCCCAGACCCAAATGGAGAGGGGCCGCTTGGGGGCCCCCTGGGGCCCCTTCAGGCCAGCTAGGTCTTTGGGTCCTGGCTCCTTCGCTTTGGGAGCAGTCGCTGGACGTTGGGCACGTTGGCCGGAGAGTGCTTCTCGGGCCGCGACCTGCAACCGGGCAGGTACCTCCCAGGTTCCCGGCGCAACGAAAGCCCCCAGACCCAAATGGAGAGGGGCTGCTTGGGGGCCCCCTGGGGCCCCTTCAGGCCAGCTAGGTCTTTGGGTCCTGGCTCCTTCGCTTTGGGAGCAGTCGCTGGACGTTTGGCACGTTGGCCGGAGAGTGCTTCTCGGGCCGCGACCTGCAACCGGGCAGGTACCTCCCAGGTTCCCGGCCCAACGAAAGCCCCCAGACCCGAATGGAGAGGGGCTGCTTGGGGGCCCCCTGGGGCCCCTTCAGGCCAGCTAGGTCTTTGTGTCCTGGCTCCTTCGCTTTGGGAGCAGTCGCTGGACGTTGGGCACGTTGGCCGGAGAGTGCTTCTCGGGCCGCGACCTGCAACCGGGCAGGTACCTCCCAGGTTCCCGGCCCAACGAAAGCCCCCAGACCCAAATGGAGAGGGGCTGCTTGGGGGCCCCCTGGGGCCCCTTCAGGACAGCTAGGTCTTTGGGTCCTGGCTCCTTCGCTTTGGGAGCAGTCGCTGGACGTTTGGCACGTTGGCCCGAGAGTGCTTCTCGGGCCGCGACCTGCAACCGGGCAGGTACCTCCCAGGTTCCCGGCCCAACGAAAGCCCCCAGACCCAAATGGAGAGGGGCTGCTTGGGGGCCCCCTGGGGCCCCTTCAGGCCAGCTAGGTCTTTGGGTCCTGGCTCCTTCGCTTTGGGAGCAGTCGCTGGACGTTTGGCACGTTGGCCGGAGAGTGCTTCTCGGGCTGCGACCTGCAACCGGGCAGGTACCTCCCAGGTTCCCGGCCCAACGAAAGCCCCCAGACCCAAATGGAGAGGGGCTGCTTGGGGGCCCCCTGGGGCCCCTTCAGGCCAGCTAGGTCTTTGGGACCTGGCTGCTTCGCTTTGGGAGCAGTCGCTGGACGTTCGGCACGTTGGCCGGAGAGTGCTTCTCGGGCCGCGACCTGCAACCGGGCAGGTACCTCCCAGGTTCCCGGCCCAACGAAAGCCCCCAGACCCAAATGGAGAGGGGCTGCTTGGGGGCCCCCTGGGGCCCCTTCAGGCCAGCTAGGTCTTTGGGTCCTGGCTCCTTCGCTTTGGGAGCAGTCGCTGGACGTTTGGCACGTTGGCCGGAGAGTGCTTCTCGGGCCGCGACCTGCAACCGGGCAGGTACCTCCCAGGTTCCCGGCCCAACGAAAGCCCCCAGACCCAAATGGAGAGGGGCTGCTTGGGGGCCCCCTGGGGCCCCTTCAGGCCAGCTAGGTCTTTGGGTCCTGGCTCCTTCGCTTTGGGAGCAGTTGCTGGACGTTCGGCACGTTGGCCGGAGAGTGCTTCTCGGGCCGCGACCTGCAACCGGGCAGGTACCTCCCAGGTTCCCGGCCCAACGAAAGCCCCCAGACCCAAATGGAGAGGGGCTGCTTGGGGGCCCCCTGGGGCCCCTTCAGGCCAGCTAGGTCTTTGGGTCCTGGCTGCTTCGCTTTGGGAGCAGTCGCTGGACGTTCGGCACGTTGGCCGGAGAGTGCTTCTCGGGCCGCGACCTGCAACCGGGCAGGTACCTCCCAGGTTCCCGGCCCAACGAAAGCCCCCAGACCCAAATGGAGAGGGGCTGCTTGGGGGCCCCCTGGGGCCCCTTCAGGCCAGCTAGGTCTTTGGGTCCTGGCTCCTTCGCTTTGGGAGCAGTCGCTGGACGTTGGGCACGTTGGCCGGAGAGTGCTTCTCGGGCCGCGACCTGCAACCGGGCAGGTACCTCCCAGGTTCCCGGCCCAACGAAAGCCCCCAGACCCAAATGGAGAGGGGCTGCTTGGGGGCCCCCTGGGGCCCCTTCAGGCCAGCTAGGTCTTTGGGTCCTGGCTCCTTCGCTTTGGGAGCAGTCGCTGGACGTTTGGCACGTTGGCCGGAGAGTGCTTCTCGGGCCGCGACCTGCAACCGGGCAGGTACCTCCCAGGTTCCCGGCCCAACGAAAGCCCCCAGACCCAAATGGAGAGGGGCTGCTTGGGGGCCCCCTGGGGCCCCTTCAGGCCAGCTAGGTCTTTGGGACCTGGCTGCTTCGCTTTGGGAGCAGTCGCTGGACGTTCGGCACGTTGGCCGGAGAGTGCTTCTCGGGCCGCGACCTGCAACCGGGCAGGTACCTCCCAGGTTCCCGGCCCAACGAAAGCCCCCAGACCCAAATGGAGAGGGGCTGCTTGGGGGCCCCCTGGGGCCCCTTCAGGCCAGCTAGGTCTTTGGGACCTGGCTCCTTCGCTTTGGGAGCAGTCGCTGGACGTTCGGCACGTTGGCCGGAGAGTGCTTCTCGGGCCGCGACCTGCAACCGGGCAGGTACCTCCCAGGTTCCCGGCCAACGAAAGCCCCCAGACCCAAATGGAGAGGGCCTGCTTGGGGGCCCCCTGGGGCCCCTTCAGGCCAGCTAGGTCTTTGGGTCCTGGCTGCTTCGCTTTGGGAGCAGTCGCTGGACGTTTGGCACGTTGGCCGGAGAGTGCTTCTCGGGCCGCGACCTGCAACCGGGCAGGTACCTCCCAGGTTCCCGGCCCAACGAAAGCCCCCAGACCCAAATGGAGAGGGGCTGCTTGGGGGCCCCCTGGGGCCCCTTCAGGCCAGCTAGGTCTTTGGGTCCTGGCTCCTTCGCTTTGGGAGCAGTCGCTGGACGTTTGGCACGTTGGCCGGAGAGTGCTTCTCGGGCCGCGACCTGCAACCGGGCAGGTACCTCCCAGGTTCCCGGCCCAACGAAAGCCCCCAGACCCAAATGGAGAGGGGCTGCTTGGGGGCCCCCTGGGGCCCCTTCAGGCCAGCTAGGTCTTTGGGTCCTGGCTCCTTCGCTTTGGGAGCAGTCGCTGGACGTTTGGCACGTTGGCCGGAGAGTGCTTCTCGGGCCGCGACCTGCAACCGGGCAGGTACCTCCCAGGTTCCCGGCCCAACGAAAGCCCCCAGACCCAAATGGAGAGGGGCTGCTTGGGGGCCCCCTGGGGCCCCTTCAGGCCAGCTAGGTCTTTGGGTCCTGGCTCCTTCGCTTTGGGAGCAGTCGCTGGACGTTGGGCACGTTGGCCGGAGAGTGCTTCTCGGGCCGCGACCTGCAACCGGGCAGGTACCTCCCAGGTTCCCGGCCCAACGAAAGCCCCCAGACCCAAATGGAGAGGGGCTGCTTGGGGGCCCCCTGGGGCCCCTTCAGGCCAGCTAGGTCTTTGGGTCCTGGCTCCTTCGCTTTGGGAGCAGTCGCTGGACGTTCGGCACGTTGGCCGGAGAGTGCTTCTCGGGCCGCGACCTGCAACCGGGCAGGTACCTCCCAGGTTCCCGGCCCAACGAAAGCCCCCAGACCCAAATGGAGAGGGGCTGCTTGGGGGTCCCCTGGGGCCCCTTCAGGCCAGCTAGGTCTTTGGGTCCTGGCTCCTTCGCTTTGGGAGCAGTCGCTGGACGTTCGGCACGTTGGCCGGAGAGTGCTTCTCGGGCCGCGGCCTGCAACCGGGCAGGTACCTCCCAGGTTCCCGGCCCAACGAAAGCCCCCAGACCCAAATGGAGAGGGGCTGCTTGGGGGCCCCCTGGGGCCCCTTCAGGCCAGCTAGGTCTTTGGGTCCTGGCTCCTTCGCTTTGGGAGCAGTCGCTGGACGTTTGGCACGTTGGCCGGAGAGTGCTTCTCGGGCCGCGACCTGCAACCGGGCAGGTACCTCCCAGGTTCCTGGCCCAACGAAAGCCCCCAGACCCAAATGGAGAGGGGCTGCTTGGGGGCCCCCTGGGGCCCCTTCAGGCCAGCTAGGTCTTTGGGTCCTGGCTCCTTCGCTTTGGGAGCAGTCGCTGGACGTTTGGCACGTTGGCCGGAGAGTGCTTCTCGGGCCGCGACCTGCAACCGGGCAGGTACCTCCCAGGTTCCCGGGCCAACGAAAGCCCCCAGACCCGAATGGAGAGGGGCTGCTTGGGGGCCCCCTGGGGCCCCTTCAGGCCAGCTAGGTCTTTGGGTCCTGGCTCCTTCGCTTTGGGAGCAGTCGCTGGACGTTCGGCACGTTGGCCGGAGAGTGCTTCTCGGGCCGCGACCTGCAACCGGGCAGGTACCTCCCAGGTTCCCGGCCCAACGAAAGCCCCCAGACCCAAATGGAGAGGGGCTGCTTGGGGGCCCCCTGGGGCCCCTTCAGGCCAGCTAGGTCTTTGGGTCCTGGCTCCTTCGCTTTGGGAGCAGTCGCTGGACGTCCTGTCTCCGAGGAAATTTT
>NW_028168393.1:30000-50537 GCF_964237585.1 Gallinula chloropus
CGAGAAGCACTCTCCGGCCAACATGCCAAACGTCCAGCGACTGCTCCCAAAGCGAAGGAGCCAGGACCCAAAGACCTAGCTGGCCTGAAGGGGCCCCAGGGGGCCCCCAAGCAGCCCCTCTCCATTTGGGTCTGGGGGCTTTCGTTGGGCCGGGAACCTGGGAGGTACCTGCCCGGTTGCAGGTCGCGGCCCGAGAAGCACTCTCCGGCCAACGTGCCAAACGTCCAGCGACTGCTCCCAAAGCGAAGGAGCCAGGACCCAAAGACCTAGCTGGCCTGAAGGGGCCCCAGGGGGCCCCCAAGCAGCCCCTCTCCATTTGGGTCTGGGGGCTTTCGTTGGGCCGGGAACCTGGGAGGTACCTGCCCGGTTGCAGGTCGCGGCCCGAGAAGCACTCTCCGGCCAACATGCCCAAACGTCCAGCGACTGCTCCCAAAGCGAAGGAGCCAGGACCCAAAGACCTAGCTGGCCTGAAGGGGCCCCAGGGGGCCCCCAAGCAGCCCCTCTCCATTTGGGTCTGGGGGCTTTCGTTGGGCCGGGAACCTGGGAGGTACCTGCCCGGTTGCAGGTCGCGGCCCGAGAAGCACTCTCCGGCCAACATGCCCAAACGTCCAGCGACTGCTCCCAAAGTGAAGGAGCCAGGACCCAAAGACCTAGCTGGCCTGAAGGGGCCCCAGGGGGCCCCCAAGCAGCCCCTCTCCATTTGGGTCTGGGGGCTTTCGTTGGGCCGGGAACCTGGGAGGTACCTGCCCGGTTGCAGGTCGCGGCCCGAGAAGCACTCTCCGGCCAACATGCCAAACGTCCAGCGACTGCTCCCAAAGCGAAGGAGCCAGGACCCAAAGACCTAGCTGGCCTGAAGGGGCCCCAGGGGGCCCCCAAGCAGCCCCTCTCCATTTGGGTCTGGGGGCTTTCGTTGGGCCGGGAACCTGGGAGGTACCTGCCCGGTTGCAGGTCGCGGCCCGAGAAGCACTCTCCGGCCAACATGCCAAACGTCCAGCGACTGCTCCCAAAGCGAAGGAGCCAGGACCCAAAGACCTAGCTGGCCTGAAGGGGCCCCAGGGGGCCCCCAAGCAGCCCCTCTCCATTTGGGTCTGGGGGCTTTCGTTGGGCCGGGAACCTGGGAGGTACCTGCCCGGTTGCAGGTCGCGGCCCGAGAAGCAATCTCCGGCCAACATGCCAAACGTCCAGCGACTGCTCCCAAAGCGAAGGAGCCAGGACCCAAAGACCTAGCTGGCCTGAAGGGGCCCCAGGGGGCCCCCAAGCAGCCCCTCTCCATTTGGGTCTGGGGGCTTTCGTTGGGCCGGGAACCTGGGAGGTACCTGCCCGGTTGCAGGTCGCGGCCCGAGAAGCACTCTCCGGCCAACATGCCAAACGTCCAGCGACTGCTCCCAAAGCGAAGGAGCCAGGACCCAAAGACCTAGCTGGCCTGAAGGGGCCCCAGGGGGCCCCCAAGCAGCCCCTCTCCATTTGGGTCTGGGGGCTTTCGTTGGGCCGGGAACCTGGGAGGTACCTGCCCGGTTGCAGGTCGCGGCCCGAGAAGCACTCTCCGGCCAACATGCCAAACGTCCAGCGACTGCTCCCAAAGCAAAGGAGCCAGGACCCAAAGACCTAGCTGGCCTGAAGGGGCCCCAGGGGGCCCCCAAGCAGCCCCTCTCCATTTGGGTCTGGGGGCTTTCGTTGGGCCGGGAACCTGGGAGGTACCTGCCCGGTTGCAGGTCGCGGCCCAAGAAGCACTCTCCGGCCAACATGCCCAAACGTCCAGCGACTGCTCCCAAAGCGAAGGAGCCAGGACCCAAAGACCTAGCTGGCCTGAAGGGGCCCCAGGGGGCCCCCAAGCAGCCCCTCTCCATTTGGGTCTGGGGGCTTTCGTTGGGCCGGGAACCTGGGAGGTACCTGCCCGGTTGCAGGTCGCGGCCCGAGAAGCACTCTCCGGCCAACATGCCCAAACGTCCAGCGACTGCTCCCAAAGTGAAGGAGCCAGGACCCAAAGACCTAGCTGGCCTGAAGGGGCCCCAGGGGGCCCCCAAGCAGCCCCTCTCCATTTGGGTCTGGGGGCTTTCGTTGGGCCGGGAACCTGGGAGGTACCTGCCCGGTTGCAGGTCACGGCCCGAGAAGCACTCTCCGGCCAACATGCCAAACGTCCAGCGACTGCTCCCAAAGCGAAGGAGCCAGGACCCAAAGACCTAGCTGGCCTGAAGGGGCCCCAGGGGGCCCCCAAGCAGCCCCTCTCCATTTGGGTCTGGGGGCTTTCGTTGGGCCGGGAACCTGGGAGGTACCTGCCCGGTTGCAGGTCGCGGCCCGAGAAGCACTCTCCGGCCAACATGCCAAACGTCCAGCGACTGCTCCCAAAGCGAAGGAGCCAGGACCCAAAGACCTAGCTGGCCTGAAGGGGCCCCAGGGGGCCCCCAAGCAGCCCCTCTCCATTTGGGTCTGGGGGCTTTCGTTGGGCCGGGAACCTGGGAGGTGCCTGCCCGGTTGCAGGTCGCGGCCCGAGAAGCACTCTCCGGCCAACATGCCAAACGTCCAGCGACTGCTCCCAAAGCGAAGGAGCCAGGACCCAAAGACCTAGCTGGCCTGAAGGGGCCCCAGGGGGCCCCCAAGCAGCCCCTCTCCATTTGGGTCTGGGGGCTTTCGTTGGGCCGGGAACCTGGGAGGTACCTGCCCGGTTGCAGGTCGCGGCCCGAGAAGCACTCTCCGGCCAACATGCCAAACGTCCAGCGACTGCTCCCAAAGCGAAGGAGCCAGGACCCAAAGACCTAGCTGGCCTGAAGGGGCCCCAGGGGGCCCCCAAGCAGCCCCTCTCCATTTGGGTCTGGGGGCTTTCGTTGGGCCGGGAACCTGGGAGGTACCTGCCCGGTTGCAGGTCGCGGCCCGAGAAGCACTCTCCGGCCAACATGCCAAACGTCCAGCGACTGCTCCCAAAGCGAAGGAGCCAGGACCCAAAGACCTAGCTGGCCTGAAGGGGCCCCAGGGGGCCCCCAAGCAGCCCCTCTCCATTTGGGTCTGGGGGCTTTCGTTGGGCCGGGAACCTGGGAGGTGCCTGCCCGGTTGCAGGTCGCGGCCCGAGAAGCACTCTCCGGCCAACATGCCAAACGTCCAGCGACTGCTCCCAAAGCGAAGGAGCCAGGACCCAAAGACCTAGCTGGCCTGAAGGGGCCCCAGGGGGCCCCCAAGCAGCCCCTCTCCATTTGGGTCTGGGGGCTTTCGTTGGGCCGGGAACCTGGGAGGTACCTGCCCGGTTGCAGGTCGCGGCCCGAGAAGCACTCTCCGGCCAACATGCCCAAACGTCCAGCGACTGCTCCCAAAGCGAAGGAGCCAGGACCCAAAGACCTAGCTGGCCTGAAGGGGCCCCAGGGGGCCCCCAAGCAGCCCCTCTCCATTTGGGTCTGGGGGCTTTCGTTGGGCCGGGAACCTGGGAGGTACCTGCCCGGTTGCAGGTCGCGGCCCGAGAAGCACTCTCCGGCCAACATGCCCAAACGTCCAGCGACTGCTCCCAAAGCGAAGGAGCCAGGACCCAAAGACCTAGCTGGCCTGAAGGGGCCCCAGGGGGCCCCCAAGCAGCCCCTCTCCATTTGGGTCTGGGGGCTTTCGTTGGGCCGGGAACCTGGGAGGTACCTGCCCGGTTGCAGGTCGCGGCCCGAGAAGCACTCTCCGGCCAACATGCCCAAACGTCCAGCGACTGCTCCCAAAGCGAAGGAGCCAGGACCCAAAGACCTAGCTGGCCTGAAGGGGCCCCAGGGGGCCCCCAAGCAGCCCCTCTCCATTTGGGTCTGGGGGCTTTCGTTGGGCCGGGAACCTGGGAGGTACCTGCCCGGTTGCAGGTCGCGGCCCGAGAAGCACTCTCCGGCCAACATGCCCAAACGTCCAGCGACTGCTCCCAAAGCGAAGGAGCCAGGACCCAAAGACCTAGCTGGCCTGAAGGGGCCCCAGGGGGCCCCCAAGCAGCCCCTCTCCATTTGGGTCTGGGGGCTTTCGTTGGGCCGGGAACCTGGGAGGTACCTGCCCGGTTGCAGGTCGCGGCCCGAGAAGCACTCTCCGGCCAACATGCCCAAACGTCCAGCGACTGCTCCCAAAGCGAAGGAGCCAGGACCCAAAGACCTAGCTGGCCTGAAGGGGCCCCAGGGGTCCCCCAAGCAGCCCCTCTCCATTTGGGTCTGGGGGCTTTCGTTGGGCCGGGAACCTGGGAGGTACCTGCCCGGTTGCAGGTCGCGGCCCGAGAAGCACTCTCCGGCCAACATGCCCAAACGTCCAGCGACTGCTCCCAAAGCGAAGGAGCCAGGACCCAAAGACCTAGCTGGCCTGAAGGGGCCCCAGGGGGCCCCCAAGCAGCCCCTCTCCATTTGGGTCTGGGGGCTTTCGTTGGGCCGGGAACCTGGGAGGTACCTGCCCGGTTGCAGGTCGCGGCCCGAGAAGCACTCTCCGGCCAACATGCCCAAACGTCCAGCGACTGCTCCCAAAGCGAAGGAGCCAGGACCCAAAGACCTAGCTGGCCTGAAGGGGCCCCAGGGGGCCCCCAAGCAGCCCCTCTCCATTTGGGTCTGGGGGCTTTCGTTGGGCCGGGAACCTGGGAGGTACCTGCCCGGTTGCAGGTCGCGGCCCGAGAAGCACTCTCCGGCCAACATGCCAAACGTCCAGCGACTGCTCCCAAAGCGAAGGAGCCAGGACCCAAAGACCTAGCTGGCCTGAAGGGGCCCCAGGGGGCCCCCAAGCAGCCCCTCTCCATTTGGGTCTGGGGGCTTTCGTTGGGCCGGGAACCTGGGAGGTGCCTGCCCGGTTGCAGGTCGCGGCCCGAGAAGCACTCTCCGGCCAACATGCCAAACGTCCAGCGACTGCTCCCAAAGCGAAGGAGCCAGGACCCAAAGACCTAGCTGGCCTGAAGGGGCCCCAGGGGGCCCCCAAGCAGCCCCTCTCCATTTGGGTCTGGGGGCTTTCGTTGGGCCGGGAACCTGGGAGGTACCTGCCCGGTTGCAGGTCGCGGCCCGAGAAGCACTCTCCGGCCAACATGCCCAAACGTCCAGCGACTGCTCCCAAAGCGAAGGAGCCAGGACCCAAAGACCTAGCTGGCCTGAAGGGGCCCCAGGGGGCCCCCAAGCAGCCCCTCTCCATTTGGGTCTGGGGGCTTTCGTTGGGCCGGGAACCTGGGAGGTACCTGCCCGGTTGCAGGTCGCGGCCCGAGAAGCACTCTCCGGCCAACATGCCCAAACGTCCAGCGACTGCTCCCAAAGCGAAGGAGCCAGGACCCAAAGACCTAGCTGGCCTGAAGGGGCCCCAGGGGGCCCCCAAGCAGCCCCTCTCCATTTGGGTCTGGGGGCTTTCGTTGGGCCGGGAACCTGGGAGGTACCTGCCCGGTTGCAGGTCGCGGCCCGAGAAGCACTCTCCGGCCAACATGCCCAAACGTCCAGCGACTGCTCCCAAAGCGAAGGAGCCAGGACCCAAAGACCTAGCTGGCCTGAAGGGGCCCCAGGGGTCCCCCAAGCAGCCCCTCTCCATTTGGGTCTGGGGGCTTTCGTTGGGCCGGGAACCTGGGAGGTACCTGCCCGGTTGCAGGTCGCGGCCCGAGAAGCACTCTCCGGCCAACATGCCCAAACGTCCAGCGACTGCTCCCAAAGCGAAGGAGCCAGGACCCAAAGACCTAGCTGGCCTGAAGGGCCCCCAGGGGGCCCCCAAGCAGCCCCTCTCCATTTGGGTCTGGGGGCTTTCGTTGGGCCGGGAACCTGGGAGGTACCTGCCCGGTTGCAGGTCGCGGCCCGAGAAGCACTCTCCGGCCAACATGCCCAAACGTCCAGCGACTGCTCCCAAAGCGAAGGAGCCAGGACCCAAAGACCTAGCTGGCCTGAAGGGGCCCCAGGGGGCCCCCAAGCAGCCCCTCTCCATTTGGGTCTGGGGGCTTTCGTTGGGCCGGGAACCTGGGAGGTACCTGCCCGGTTGCAGGTCGCGGCCCGAGAAGCACTCTCCGGCCAACATGCCCAAACGTCCAGCGACTGCTCCCAAAGCGAAGGAGCCAGGACCCAAAGACCTAGCTGGCCTGAAGGGGCCCCAGGGGGCCCCCAAGCAGCCCCTCTCCATTTGGGTCTGGGGGCTTTCGTTGGGCCGGGAACCTGGGAGGTACCTGCCCGGTTGCAGGTCGCGGCCCGAGAAGCACTCTCCGGCCAACATGCCCAAACGTCCAGCGACTGCTCCCAAAGCGAAGGAGCCAGGACCCAAAGACCTAGCTGGCCTGAAGGGGCCCCAGGGGGCCCCCAAGCAGCCCCTCTCCATTTGGGTCTGGGGGCTTTCGTTGGGCCGGGAACCTGGGAGGTACCTGCCCGGTTGCAGGTCGCGGCCCGAGAAGCACTCTCCGGCCAACATGCCCAAACGTCCAGCGACTGCTCCCAAAGCGAAGGAGCCAGGACCCAAAGACCTAGCTGGCCTGAAGGGGCCCCAGGGGGCCCCCAAGCAGCCCCTCTCCATTTGGGTCTGGGGGCTTTCGTTGGGCCGGGAACCTGGGAGGTACCTGCCCGGTTGCAGGTCGCGGCCCGAGAAGCACTCTCCGGCCAACATGCCCAAACGTCCAGCGACTGCTCCCAAAGCGAAGGAGCCAGGACCCAAAGACCTAGCTGGCCTGAAGGGGCCCCAGGGGGCCCCCAAGCAGCCCCTCTCCATTTGGGTCTGGGGGCTTTCGTTGGGCCGGGAACCTGGGAGGTACCTGCCCGGTTGCAGGTCGCGGCCCGAGAAGCACTCTCCGGCCAACATGCCCAAACGTCCAGCGACTGCTCCCAAAGCGAAGGAGCCAGGACCCAAAGACCTAGCTGGCCTGAAGGGGCCCCAGGGGGCCCCCAAGCAGCCCCTCTCCATTTGGGTCTGGGGGCTTTCGTTGGGCCGGGAACCTGGGAGGTACCTGCCCGGTTGCAGGTCGCGGCCCGAGAAGCACTCTCCGGCCAACATGCCCAAACGTCCAGCGACTGCTCCCAAAGCGAAGGAGCCAGGACCCAAAGACCTAGCTGGCCTGAAGGGGCCCCAGGGGGCCCCCAAGCAGCCCCTCTCCATTTGGGTCTGGGGGCTTTCGTTGGGCCGGGAACCTGGGAGGTACCTGCCCAGTTGCAGGTCGCGGCCCGAGAAGCACTCTCCGGCCAACATGCCCAAACGTCCAGCGACTGCTCCCAAAGCGAAGGAGCCAGGACCCAAAGACCTAGCTGGCCTGAAGGGGCCCCAGGGGGCCCCCAAGCAGCCCCTCTCCATTTGGGTCTGGGGGCTTTCGTTGGGCCGGGAACCTGGGAGGTACCTGCCCGGTTGCAGGTCGCGGCCCGAGAAGCACTCTCCGGCCAACATGCCCAAACGTCCAGCGACTGCTCCCAAAGCGAAGGAGCCAGGACCCAAAGACCTAGCTGGCCTGAAGGGGCCCCAGGGGGCCCCCAAGCAGCCCCTCTCCATTTGGGTCTGGGGGCTTTCGTTGGGCCGGGAACCTGGGAGGTACCTGCCCGGTTGCAGGTCGCGGCCCGAGAAGCACTCTCCGGCCAACATGCCCAAACGTCCAGCGACTGCTCCCAAAGCGAAGGAGCCAGGACCCAAAGACCTAGCTGGCCTGAAGGGGCCCCAGGGGGCCCCCAAGCAGCCCCTCTCCATTTGGGTCTGGGGGCTTTCGTTGGGCCGGGAACCTGGGAGGTACCTGCCCGGTTGCAGGTCGCGGCCCGAGAAGCACTCTCCAGCCAACATGCCCAAACGTCCAGCGACTGCTCCCAAAGCGAAGGAGCCAGGACCCAAAGACCTAGCTGGCCTGAAGGGGCCCCAGGGGGCCCCCAAGCAGCCCCTCTCCATTTGGGTCTGGGGGCTTTCGTTGGGCCGGGAACCTGGGAGGTACCTGCCCGGTTGCAGGTCGCGGCCCGAGAAGCACTCTCCGGCCAACATGCCAAACGTCCAGCGACTGCTCCCAAAGCAAAGGAGCCAGGACCCAAAGACCTAGCTGGCCTGAAGGGGCCCCAGGGGGCCCCCAAGCAGCCCCTCTCCATTTGGGTCTGGGGGCTTTCGTTGGGCCGGGAACCTGGGAGGTGCCTGCCCGGTTGCAGGTCGCGGCCCGAGAAGCACTCTCCGGCCAACATGCCAAACGTCCAGCGACTGCTCCCAAAGCGAAGGAGCCAGGACCCAAAGACCTAGCTGGCCTGAAGGGGCCCCAGGGGGCCCCCAAGCAGCCCCTCTCCATTTGGGTCTGGGGGCTTTCGTTGGGCCGGGAACCTGGGAGGTACCTGGCGGTTGCAGGTCGCGGCCCGAGAAGCACTCTCCGGCCAACATGCCAAACGTCCAGCGACTGCTCCCAAAGCGAAGGAGCCAGGACCCAAAGACCTAGCTGGCCTGAAGGGGCCCCAGGGGGCCCCCAAGCAGCCCCTCTCCATTTGGGTCTGGGGGCTTTCGTTGGGCCGGGAACCTGGGAGGTGCCTGCCCGGTTGCAGGTCGCGGCCCGAGAAGCACTCTCCGGCCAACATGCCAAACGTCCAGCGACTGCTCCCAAAGCGAAGGAGCCAGGACCCAAAGACCTAGCTGGCCTGAAGGGGCCCCAGGGGGCCCCCAAGCAGCCCCTCTCCATTTGGGTCTGGGGGCTTTCGTTGGGCCGGGAACCTGGGAGGTACCTGCCCGGTTGCAGGTCGCGGCCCGAGAAGCACTCTCCGGCCAACATGCCCAAACGTCCAGCGACTGCTCCCAAAGCGAAGGAGCCAGGACCCAAAGACCTAGCTGGCCTGAAGGGGCCCCAGGGGGCCCCCAAGCAGCCCCTCTCCATTTGGGTCTGGGGGCTTTCGTTGGGCCGGGAACCTGGGAGGTACCTGCCCGGTTGCAGGTCGCGGCCCGAGAAGCACTCTCCGGCCAACATGCCAAACGTCCAGCGACTGCTCCCAAAGCGAAGGAGCCAGGACCCAAAGACCTAGCTGGCCTGAAGGGGCCCCAGGGGGCCCCCAAGCAGCCCCTCTCCATTTGGGTCTGGGGGCTTTCGTTGGGCCGGGAACCTGGGAGGTGCCTGCCCGGTTGCAGGTCGCGGCCCGAGAAGCACTCTCCGGCCAACATGCCAAACGTCCAGCGACTGCTCCCAAAGCGAAGGAGCCAGGACCCAAAGACCTAGCTGGCCTGAAGGAGCCCCAGGGGGCCCCCAAGCAGCCCCTCTCCATTTGGGTCTGGGGGCTTTCGTTGGGCCGGGAACCTGGGAGGTACCTGCCCGGTTGCAGGTCGCGGCCCGAGAAGCACTCTCCGGCCAACATGCCAAACGTCCAGCGACTGCTCCCAAAGCGAAGGAGCCAGGACCCAAAGACCTAGCTGGCCTGAAGGGGCCCCAGGGGGCCCCCAAGCAGCCCCTCTCCATTTGGGTCTGGGGGCTTTCGTTGGGCCGGGAACCTGGGAGGTACCTGCCCGGTTGCAGGTCGCGGCCCGAGAAGCACTCTCCGGCCAACATGCCAAACGTCCAGCGACTGCTCCCAAAGCGAAGGAGCCAGGACCCAAAGACCTAGCTGGCCTGAAGGGGCCCCAGGGGGCCCCCAAGCAGCCCCTCTCCATTTGGGTCTGGGGGCTTTCGTTGGGCCGGGAACCTGGGAGGTACCTGCCCGGTTGCAGGTCGCGGCCCGAGAAGCACTCTCCGGCCAACATGCCCAAACGTCCAGCGACTGCTCCCAAAGCGAAGGAGCCAGGACCCAAAGACCTAGCTGGCCTGAAGGGGCCCCAGGGGGCCCCCAAGCAGCCCCTCTCCATTTGGGTCTGGGGGCTTTCGTTGGGCCGGGAACCTGGGAGGTACCTGCCCGGTTGCAGGTCGCGGCCCGAGAAGCACTCTCCGGCCAACGTGCCCAACGTCCAGCGACTGCTCCCAAAGCTGCTTTAAAATAAAATCAATAATCCTTGTCATTTCTTGTTGTGGCTGTGGAAGTGAAGACATGACCTGGATGGGAGGCATTTGATTTGTCCTGCGCTATTGAGAGAAGAGAAACCTTGTACAACACTTTGGAGAAAAACAGCTAGTGACACACAGTAAAAATATCATCATTAAAGATTGTGGGCTTTTAGCTTCCTACAAAAACAGAGAAAAAGCCAAAATACCAGGTGGTTATACTCTGTGTCTATTGCACCCACGTGTACCACCCGGCTTCTACCAGAACTACACTCTAGAGGAGGCTGAATAGAAATAGATCTCTCCAGAATCCCTTCTAAAGAATATCTCTGGTTACAGAGTAAATAGTTAACTGCAAGTAATCAACTGACTGTGACCCTCTCTGACCAACGCCCTGAACAGGACTAGATGTGCCCCAGAGGAGAGAAACCTGTTTATGTCTCGCAGCCTCTCAGGCAGCCCATGAGGTGCTCCTGGCACATCAGGGCTTTCCTAGCCAAGGGTACAGTCCTAACAGCGCCTTACATCACTTTCAGAGGCTACAGCATACGCCTCTTAAGAGTGGTCAGTGCACGGCAAGAGCTTCCAACCAACGGGTGCCGGCACTGAGAGACGTTCCTGGGCTGAGAATGAATGAATGATTTGTGCTGATCGCTTGGCTGCGCTTCGCACACGGAACTAGAGTTGCCAACGCCCTTCAGCTGTGACAGAGGGATTTCCCCTCGCAGGCGCTCTAACAGCTGTTTTGAACTGGGGGGCACTCGTGTAACTGGGGGCGCCCCCCCCCCCCCCCCCCCCGTCAGCGGGTCAGGAGGAGCCGAACTCGTTACAATTAATTATTAATTAACAAGGGGGGGGGGGCGCGGCGCCGGTGGCACGCAGGGGTCCGGGTGCTCCGGCGGGGCCCGGGGGTCTCAGGCCCCAGCGAGGGGGGGGGACGTGGGTCAGACCAGCGCCAGCACTGGGGGGAAAAGGGGGGGGGGTCAATGGGGGGCTGGGGGGGGGGGGGGTGGTGGCACGAAACCTTCCCAGGCGGCCAAGGGCGGCCGCGCCCGCGCCGCGCTCGCGTTCGGCCGGTTTCCGCCCCAAGTCGCCCCGAGGCTCCTCCCCCACTCGCCCCGCCCGGTGAGGCAGCGCGCGCGGATATGCAAATCAGCACCCGGGCGGCGCGCAGAGGGTGTCGGGAGCGCTCGGCGCAGGAATCTGCCCCGCGGCACCGGCACCGGGAGCAGCGGCACGCGGAGGGGAGGGTCGGGGTCCCCGGGGGATCCGCTAGGGAACGGGACGGGTGGGACGCGCCGGCGTTTCCTGGGGTGACACCCTGACTGAGGTAAGTGCGGCCGGGGATGTGCTGGTGTGCGGGAGGGCACCGGATCATCACTTGTCGGCCCGTTGGCTGAAGTCAGGTGCGGGATCTGGTCGTGCCGGGGAACGGGCTGGTGCGTGGCTAGGGAGGGGCTGCGGTCAGCAGCGGGTTGGGAGTTGGTACCGGCGGCCGGTGCCTGCACATCGCGCCCCGATCGGTCCCGCAGCGGGAGCGGCGCAGCCCGCGGTGCGGGGGCCAGACCCGGATCAAGTTCGGGCCCCGGAGGTGTTTCTGTCCCCCCGCCCCAGGGGGCAGCGGCGGCCGCGTTCCGCTTCTCCCGGCAGCGCTCGGAGGAGTTGGGGAGCAGGAACGGGCTGCTGGAGGATTTACGCCCACCCCGGGGGAGCAGCGCTGGGGCAGAGCTGCAGCCGCCCCACCCCCGCCCATCACCCTTGCGAAGAGGAAAAAGATGAGGAAGAGGAGGAGGAAGGAGCGGCAAAGCCCGCGCGATCTGACCCCCCAGCCCCGGCCCCGCTGCCAGAGGAGGGCAAGGGGGGAATTGGGGCAGCCCCCCAGGAACCCCCCCCGCCCGTATCCCCCAACATCCTCCCCAGAGACTCACAGTGTCCCCCCCCCCCACCCCCCCACCACCCCAGAGCCCAGACCCCGTTTCCTACAGCACCCACCGTTCCTCCCCAGCTGCCCAGCCCCTTCCCCAACAGCCCCCCAGACACATCTACGCATTAAATCTCCTTTATTGCTGCTGGGTGCACTCAGTAACCAGGGGATGGGGGGGGGGGGGGGTCTCACGCCCATGGTGGGGGGGGTGTCCTCTCTTTTGGGGGGTGGGTGATCCCCCGGGGGGGCCCTCAGGTGATGACACAGGTCTCTCTGCGAGCAAACCTGCGGCGCTGCTGGCTGAGGCCTCGCTCCAGGCGAGCGTCCTCCTCCTGTGCCCTACAGGGATAGGAAAGGTGTGTGTGTGTGGGGGGGGTTGGAGGGGGTCGGATAACCCCCCCCCACCCCCCCATCATCCCTCCCCAGGATCCCCCGCTCACGTCCGCTCGCGCCAGTCCAGGTCCTGCACCACCTGGTCTCGCTGGTTCACCAGTGACACCAGTTCCTCCAGTAGCAGCTGCTCCCGCTGACGCTGCGCAGAGGACTTCAGCCAGTCTGGGGAGGGGTCACGAAAAGGGGGCAGGTGGCAGGTTGGGGGGGGGGGGGGTGATCCCCAAAGCCCAGGGGGGCCCACAGCTGAGGGTCCAAGGAGAATCCCCACAGCCAGAGGGAGCTTAAAGCCCAGTTGGCCCCAGTCTGGGTGGGGGGGAAATCCCCAGCCCCGCTGTGTCCCGACACCAGGGGTTCGTGTGACACCACCCCCCCCCCCCCGGACCCACAGGTGTGCCGTGTGCCCCCCACCCCCGCGCCATGTCCCCCCACCCACCCTCGGTGGCCAGCATCGCCCGCAGCTCCCGGCTCAGCAGCTCGAACCGACGCTCCAGGTCCTGCTCCTCTGCCCTGGTGGGGGGACACGAGGGGATGGGGGTGTCACCAGGGCTGTGACACATCCATCCCGCCCCCCCACTCCTCGTGTCCCGGACCCCCCGCCCGTGCCCCTCACAGCAGCTGGAGCTGGTCCTGGCGCCGCAGCAGGGAGTTCTTCTGGTTAACGAGCGAGAACCATTCCTGGATCAGCTCCTCCTCCCGGGCAGGGTCCGCACCTGGGGATGGGGGGGACACACACACACGACACGGGGGACATGGGACACCCCCACCCCCTTCATGCCCGTGTGTCTCCAAGCCCCCTCCCCCTGCCCCCAGTGGGGTGTCCCTGTCCCCCCATCCCCCTGTCCCTGCACCCCCCTGTCCCCACATCCCCTGTGGGGTGTCCCTGTCCCCCCATTCCCCTGTCCCTGCACCCCCCTGTCCCCACGTCCCCTGTGGGGTGTCCCTGTCCCTGCACCCCCTGTCCCTGCACCCCCCTGTCCCCACGTCCCCATTGGGGTGCCCCTGTCCGCATTGGGGTGCCCTTGTCCCCTGCCCCGGTGTCCCCCTGTCCCCGCTGAGGTGCCCTTGTCCCCATCCCCCTGTCCCCGTGTCCCCCGGTCCCAGACAGGCTCCCAGTGCCCCTCCCGCACCCCCCCCGCCCCGTACCCGAGCGCATCAGCCCCCGCAGCTCCCGCTCCAGGGTCTCGGCCCGGGCGTCCACCCGCGCCTGTTCCTGCTCCAGCGCCGCCAGCTCGGCCCCCACGAACTGCCCGGTGTCCCGCAGCCTCTGCAGGGGGTGGAGGGGGGCACGACACCCGTGGGACCCCCCACCCCAGCGTCCCCGACCCTCCAGCCCCGCCACGGGGGCTCACGCGTGTCCCCAAGACCCCCCCCTGTCCCCTCCCATCCCACTCACGTGTCCCCCCCGCCCCGTTCCCCCCACTCCTCACCGGTGTCTCCTCTTCTGGGGGCCCAGGGTCTGCGGGGGGGTCTGGGGACACACACACAGAGGACACGAGTGGGGTGACCCCACTTCCAGCCTGGGGGGAGCGATGCTGTGTGTGTCCCCCCCACCCCCAAAACCACTCACCCGAGGGCAGCCGGCTCGGGGGGGCTGCAGGGAGGTTCCCGCTGCCCCCATCACCCTGCGGAGGGAAAAGGGGGGGTTATAGGGACCCCCCCCCCACACCGGGGCGGGGGGTCCCCACTCCAGCCTCCTCCCCCAGCATTAAGGCAGACGCCGCATCAAGGGGGATTCTCGAGGGGAAAGGGGGGGGGGGTGTCTCTCACCGGGGGGGGGTCCCCGCGCCGCTCTGAGCGCCGTCTCCGAAGCAGGTCGGCGTCCCGCAGGTGGGCGAGGGTCTTGGTGCGGGGGGGGGGCGCGGGGCCGGTCCCCGGAGGGGGAGGGGGGTGGCGACCCCCACCGGGGCGGCGCAGCCGGGGGGGAGGCAGAAGCTCAGGGCGGGGAGCGGGGGGGGCTGCCCCCCCGTCCTTTGCTGCTGCCCCTGTGCCCCCCCCGGCTGATGGGGGGGGGTGGGGGGGCTGCTCCGGGGTGGTGGTGAGCTGGGGGTCCGGGGGGATCCGAGGGGGAGGCTCTCCCTCCAAGGAGCCACGGTGGGGGGCAGAGGGGGGGGCTCCATCGAAGGGGCTGAGCTGGGGAGCTGGGGAGGGCTGAGGGGGCCTCCCCTGGTCTGCAGCGATCTGGGGGTCCGGGGGGGGCCCCTCCTCGTCAGTGCCAATCTGTGGGGCTGGGGGTTCCCGTGGGGGTCCCCCCTCAACGGAGCCAAGCTGGGCGTCCGGGGGGGGGCCCTCCTCGATGGTGCCAAGTTGGGGGTCTGGGGGTGTATGTGGGGGGCCCCCCTGGTCGGTCCCAAGCTGGGGGGCCGAGTGGGCCCCCCCGCCCACGCTGCTCAGCTGCTCATCCAGGGCCATCTCGGTGCTGAGCTGGGGGTCCAGGGGGGTCTGGAGGGGCCCCCCCTCAACGGAGCCAAGCTGGGGGGCTGTGGGGGGGCCCCCCTCGATAGCATCAAGCTGTGGGGGTGTCCGCGGGGGCCCCCCCTGGTCTGCAGCGACCTGGGGGGCTGTGGGGGGCCCCACCTCATCGGTGCCAATCTGTGAGTCTGGGGGTGTCCGCGGGGGCCCCCCCTCAACGGAGCCAAGCTGGGGGGCTGAGGGGGGCCCCCCCTGGTCAGCGCCAAGCTGGGAGGCTGGGGGTGTCCGCGGGGGTCCCCCTTGGTCTGCAGCAATCTGGGGGTCTGGGGGGGGCCCCTTCTCATCAGTGCCAATCTCTGGGTCTGGGAGTGTCCGCGGGGCCCCCCCCTCAACGGAGCCAAACTGGGGGGCTGAGAGGGTCTCCCCATGCCCGGCCCCAGCCTGAGGGTCTGGCGGCTCCTGGGTCGGTCTGTCCTCCGCGGAGCAGAGCTGGGGGTCCGCAGGGGTCCCTCCCTGGGCGGTGCCGAGGGGGGGTCCCGGGGGGGGCTGCAGGCGGGCCCGCACCTGGCTGAGGTAGGTCATCACCCCCAGCCTGTCGGGGGTCGGCGGCAGCACCATGTCGGCCGGGTCCAGCAGCCGGGGGACGCCCAGGGCTGAGAAGGCATCGAAAGCCTGGGGGGGGGGATGGGGGGGCGGATGGGGGGTGGGGAGGGGGCCACCCTGGCAGCCAGACCCCCCCCGTGCCCCCAGGACCCTGTTCTCCCCTCCCCGTGCCCCCAGCCCCGCTCACCAGCTTGTTGTTGCCTCTGATGTCCAGGGGGTCCAGAGCCTCGTAGTCACTGGGCGGGGGGGGGAGGAATTGGGGGGGGGGGGGGGGCGCTTGGTCACATCAGGGGTCCCCCGGAGCTGGGGGGGCGCTCAGAGGGGTCCCCACGTGCACCCATCGTGTCTCTCCAGGGGGCCGCCCTAAAGTGCCCCCCCTGCCCCCAAAACACCCCCAGGGTGTCCCCACACCTGGGTCCCCCCCCACGCCCACAGTGTCCCCAGGGTGCGCCCCCCACACCCCCCCACATCCCCAGGCTGCCCCCCTGCCCCCAGGCTCCCCAGTCTCGCCCTCCCCAGGCTCCCCCTCCCCAGTCTCCCCCTCCCCAGTCCCCCCAGTCTCCCCAGCCCCCCCAGTCTCCCCAGCCCCCCCTCCCCAGTCCCCCCAGTCTCCCCAGCCCCCCCAGTCTCCCCAGCCCCCCCCTCCCCAGTTCCCCCAGTCCCCCCTCCCCAGTCTCCCCCTCCCCAGTTCCCCCAGTCCCCCCTCCCCAGGCTGTCCCCCTCCCCAGGCTGTCCCCCTCCCCAGGCTGTCCCCCTCCCCAGCCCCCCCAGCCCCAGCCCCGCTCACAGCAGGCGCGGGCGGTGCCGGTGCAGCAGCGCGCAGAAGGCCAACCCGCTGCGCCAGGAGGTGCTGAAGTTGGTGACCCGCACGCCCCGGTACCCGGCCGTGGCCTCCTGGCACCACGCCAGCAGCGCCCCGCTGCCCCCCCCGGGGGGGGGCTGCCACCGGCGTCAGCACCCGCACGCCGACCCCCCCGGCACCCACAGACCCACCCACAGACCCCCCCGCGCACCCAGAGACCCACCCAGAGACCCCCCCGGGCACCCACAGACCCCCCCCCGGGGCACCCAGAGACCCCCCCGGGGCACCCACAGACCCACCCAGAGACCCCCGGGGCACCCACAGACCACCCCGGGTACCCACAGACCCCCCCGGGCACCCAGAGACCCCCGGGGCACCCACAGACCCCCCCCCGGGCACCCACAGACCCCTGGGGCACCCAGAGACCACCCCCGGGCACCCAGAGACCCACCCAGAGACCCCCCCCTTCCTTAATTATACAGAGAGGACCCCAAAAAACACCCCCCCCCTTTCGCCCCCATCAGACGCCCCCAGCAGCGCATGGGGGACCCAAGCAGC
This sequence comes from Gallinula chloropus, assembly GCF_964237585.1. Lineage (NCBI taxonomy): Eukaryota > Metazoa > Chordata > Aves > Gruiformes > Rallidae > Gallinula > Gallinula chloropus. Next base: position 46,525 of record NW_028168393.1, read on the forward strand.
CCCCCCCACCCCCCCCATCACATTTGGGGGTACTGAGACCCCCCCCCACCCAGGGGAATCCCCCCCAGACCAATTGTGGGTTTCCCAGTTTGCCCCCAGCCCATACTGGAGCCTCCCTCCTCCCCCTCTCACCCAGGGGGTCCCCAAAACATCCCCCCCCCCGCCGCAGCCCCCAGCCCCATTTACCTCTGGGATTTCCGGGGGGGGGTCGTCCCTTTGTGCCCCAACTTGGGGGGGGGACCCAGGGTCACACTCCTCCGGGGGGGGGGCTGCAGGGGAGAAGCTGATCAGGGAAGGGGGGGGGGGGGGGGGAGGTTGGGGGGCTCAGGGTTTGTCAGGGGACCAGACCCCCCCCCCCCACCCCCTCCCCAGACTCACCTTTGCCTGGGGGGGGCTCTTCCTCCTCCTCCTCCTCCTCCGCCAGCACCTGCAGCTGCCGGGATGAGTCTGGGGGGGTCGGGGGGGTGTCAGGGCTGGATACCCCCCTCCAGGAACCCCACAACCCCCTCAGCACCCCCCCAATATCCCCCCCACACACCCCCCAGCATCATCCCCCAACCCCCCCAGCACCCCCCAGCATCCCCCCCAAGCCCCCCAGCACCCCCAAACCCCCCAGCACCCCCTCCACCACCCCCCACCCCGCCCCCCGGACGCCGGGACCCACCTGGGGGTGCAGGGGGGGTCCCCGCCCGGCGCGGTTCGCCCCCCCCCGGCACCGCCGCCCCCCCCTCGCCCTCCTCGGGGTCGCTCTCGAAGTCCCCCAGGTCGGCCACGTCCCCCGGCCGGCTCAGCAGGCTGGCCACGCTCTGCATGTCCTCGTCCCTGGGGGCACCGGGGTCAGGGGGGGCCCTGCAGACCCCCCCCAGCACACCCAGACCCCCCCAGACCCCCCCCAGCACACCCAGACCCCCCCAGACCTTCCCCCCCAGCACACCCCCCCTGGCCACGCTCTGCATGTCCTCGTCCCTGGGGGCACCGGGGTCAGGGGGGGCCCTGCAGACCCCCCCCAGCACACCCAGACCCCCCCAGACCCCCCCCCAGCACACCCAGCCCCCCCCAGACCTCCCCTCAGCACACCCAGCCCCCCCCAGACCTTCCCCCCCAGCACACCCCCCCCGGCCACGCTCTGCATGTCCTCGTCCCTGGGGGCACCGGGGTCAGGGGGGGCCCTGCAGACCCCCCCAGCACACCCAGACCCCCCCCCCAGCACACCCAGCCCCCCCCAGACCTCCCCTCAGCACACCCAGCCCCCCCCAGACCTTCCCCCCCAGCACACCCCCCCCGGCCACGCTCTGCATGTCCTCGTCCCTGGGGGCCCCGGGGTCAGGGGGGGCCCTGCAGACCCCCCCAGCACACCCAGACCTCCCCCCAGCACACCCAGCCCCCCCCAGACCTCCCCCCCCAGCACACCCCCCCCGGCCACGCTCTGCATGTCCTCGTCCCTGGGGGCACCGGGGTCAGGGGGGGCCCTGCAGACCCCCCCAGCACACCCAGACCCCCCCCCCAGCACACCCAGCCCCCCCAAGACCTCCCCCCAGCACACCCAGCCCCCCCCAGACCCCCCCCCCAGCACACCCAGCCCCCCCCAGACCCCCCCCCAGCACACCCAGCCCCCCCCAGACCTCCCCCCCCAGCACACCCCCCCCGGCCACGCTCTGCATGTCCTCGTCCCTGGGGGCACCGGGGGTCAGGGGGGTTGGGGGGGCCCTGCAGACCCCCCGCAGTGCACACAGCCTCCCCCCCCAGCCCCCCCCAGCACACACAGCCCCCCACGACGCCCCCAAGCCCCCCACGATGTCCCCAGGCCCCCCAGAAGGTCCCCCAGCCCCCCACGATGCCCCCAAGCCCCCCAGAAGGTCCCCAGGCCCCCAGAAGGTCCCCAAGCCCCCCAGAAGGTCCCCAGGCCCCCCACGATGTCCCCAGGCCCCCCAGAAGGTCCCCCAGCCCCCCACGACGCCCCCAAGCCCCCCAGAAGGTCCCCAGGCCCCCCAGAAGGTCCCCCAGCCCCCCACGACGCCCCCAAGCCCCCCAGAAGGTCCCCAGGCCCCCCAGAAGGTCCCCCAGCCCCCCAGGACGCCCCCAAGCCCCCCGCGGCCCCCTCCCCGCTCACGTGGGGTGCCCCTCGCGCAGGACGCTGGCGCTGAGCCGCAGCCGCAGACTGGCGGCCGCCACCTTTCGGGACCGGGGGCGCAGGGACAGGGTCAGGGGGGCGCCCCCCGCGCCCCCCGCCCCCGGCACGGCGCCCGCCAGGCGCCCCAAGTCCAGCGGGGCCCCCGCGACCACCGAGCGCCGCCCCCGCGACTCCTGCCAGGGGAGGAAAGGGGAACGGGGGGGGGGGGGGGGGTGTCGGTTACCCGGGTCCCAAATCATCCCCCGGGACCCCCAAACCGCCAGTGGGGACCCCGGGGGGGGCACTACACCCCCCTACCCCCGGCTCAGGGTGCCCCCTCCTCACATTCTCAATGAGGAAGGTCCACTCCTTGGTATCGTAGGTCGTGGCGTGGGGGTCCTGGGAGGGACAAAGGGGAGGGGTCTCAGCACATGGGGGGTCTCAGCGCATGGGGGGTGTCAGCACGTGGTGGGGGGGGGATGGGAAAAGCGGGGACCCCCCCAGAGGGAGGGGGACAGACCCGGTAGAGGGTGACGACGACCTCGATGCTTTCGGGGACCACCCAGACGACCATCCCCCGGTAGGGGTTCTCGATGCCGGGCTGCCAGCTGTGGGGCTGCACCCCCCGTCAGCACGGGGACCCCCCCGAGCCCCTCAGACTTCCCCTGAACCCCTCAGACCCCCCCCGAACCCCACAGACCCCCCCGAGCCCCTCAGACCCCTCCGAGCCCCTCAGACCCCCCCGAGCCCTACAGACACCCCCCCCAGGAACCCCTCAGACCTCCCCGAGCCCCTCAGACCCCCCCTGAACCCCTCAGACCCCCCCCGAACCCCACAGACCCCCCGAGCCCCTCAGACCCCTCCGAGCCCCTCAGACCCCCTCAGGAACCCCACAGACACCTCCGAGCCCCTCAGACCCCCCCTGAACCCCTCAGACCCCCGGCGAACCCCACAGACCCCCCCGAGCCCCTCAGACCCTCCCGAACCCCTCAGACCCCCGGCGAACCCCACAGACCCCCCCAAGCCCCTCAGACCCCCCTGAACCCCTCAGACCCCCCCCGAACCCCTCAGACCCCTCCGAACCCCACAGATCCACCCCCGAACCCCCAAGACCCCCAACAAACCCCACAGACCCTCCCGAAACCCCACAGACCCCCGGCGAACCCCACAGACCCCCCCGAGCCCCTCAGACCCTCCCGAACCCCTCAGACCCCCCGAGCCCCTCAGACCCCCCCGAGCCCCACAGATCCACCCCCGAACCCCCAAGACCCCCAACAAACCCCACAGACCCTCCCGAACCCCACAGACCCCCCCGAACCCCACAGACCCACCCCTGAACCCCCCAAGACCCCCAACAAACCCCACAGACCCCCCCGAGCTCCTCAGACACCCCCTGAACCCTCCCAGCACCATGGATCCCCCTCCACTGAAGCATCCCGCCCCTCCCCCCAGCACTCCACGCCCCTTCCCCCCCCCAACCCCCGGGACCCCCCCGGGACCCCCCCGGGACCCCCGTCCCACCTTGGAGCAGACGCGGCGGTTCCTCCTGCTCCAGACCACCGTCAGCTTGTCGGGCTGCCTGGGGGGTCGGGGGGGGGGCAGGGATGGGGTGGGGGGGGGTCCCCCGGCAGCCTCAGCCCCGAGGGACCCCCGGAGCCCACGGGACACCCCCCAAATCAGCCCCCCCCCGCCCCCAATTCTCAGGGGCCGCCCCACAGATAACGGCAGCGGGGGGGGGCAGCCCCCCCCCCCCGTGAGTCACCCCACGTTGCTCAAGCGCGGCCGCACCCCACGGAGGGGGGGGGGGGGGGCAGGGGGGACCCCTCCCTCCGGCCCGGGGTGTCCCCACCCCCCCCCGGCAGGTGGCTGGGGGGGGGGGGAGGGGCAAAGGGCTAAGTTTAGA